>NC_090650.1:404179076-404479076 GCF_040937935.1 Hyperolius riggenbachi
TGCGACCCACGCATTGTGCGCATTCTGGACAACACCAATTACTGGGTTTATACCCTTCTGGATCCACGGTACAAACACAATGTTCCAAAACTGCTTGAAGAAAGAGCCAGACAGGTCAAAATGGAAGAATACCAGCAGGCCCTTGTGGAGACTTTAGAGAGGAGATTGACATCCTCCCCCTCCTCTAGCCAGTTGTACGCCAACAGACTGACTTCCGCAAACCCAGGACGACCAGGAGGGCAGCAAACAACACAAGCCGCAGCTAGTGCCCAAAAGGGAATGGTATCGGCAGTGTCCTTGGAGTGGGAAAATTTTCTGACACCCATGCAGCAGCACACAGAACAGCAAGCGTGCAGATCCACCTCCAACACCGATCGCCTGGAGAAGATGGTCAAGGACTACATGTCAGATGGCGTAGCTGTGTTGAACAATCCATCTGCACCCTTCAACTATTGGGTATCGAAGCTAGACACCTGGCACATACTGGCAATGTACGCAATAGAGGTGCTGGCTTGCCCGGCAGCCAGCGTTATGTCGGAACGCTGTTTCAGTGCTGCCGGAGGCATCGTCACAGATCGGCGGCGTATCCGCCTCTCCACAGAAAATGCAGACCGTCTGACTCAAATTAAAATGAATCAATCCTGGATTGGAAACGACTACGCAACACTCCCGGACCCCAACCAAGTAACATGAACAATGAACATCTGTGATGGGTTAGCGTTTCCGGTCCCTGTTTATTGAACCTCTCATCTGTATTACATTTATGACTGCATGGCGACAAAATGCAAATTGCTATCCGCACGCTTCTTGTCCTCATGCAAGGCCTGGGTTGTTGTGTCTCAAAGCGTGGCCTTCTCCTCCTGCGCCACCCTCCTCTTGTTCCATCACGTGTGCTGCTGCTGGGTTAGCGTTACCGGTCCCTTTTCCTGGAACCTCTTATATGTATTACATTTATGACTGCATGCCGACAAAAAGCATGTTACCTGTGCAAAGAAAACAGACATTTCCCGCATTTAAAAGACAGTTTTCCCTTTGAAACTTTAAAATCGATTTTCTCAAAAACTATAAGCTCTTTTTGCTAAATTTTTTTTCCTCTTGTACCCACTCCCAAGGTGCACATACCCTGTAAATTTGGGGTATGTAGCATGTAAGGAGGCTTTACAAAGCACAAAAGTTCGGGTCCCCATTGACTTCCATTATGTTCGGAGTTCGGGTCGAACACCCGAACATCGCGGCCATGTTCGGCCTGTTCGGCCCGAACCCGAACATCTAGATGTTCGCCCAACACTAATCTCAGTACACCATAAAAATGTTCTTAGTGAAGATTATGGAGAGGTGATGGAGAAAAGTATAGAGCTATCCAAGGACAACTTCTTGACATTTCTCAAAACTGAAAAAGCACTTAATCGATTACTTATTTAAAACACTAGTGGCAGATATCACGTATTATATGTCTGGGCCCTCACTACAGCCGCTTCTAACTTTATGTTTATCTGCTCCTGATGTGGCTCATCTCAGCATATTTCATCTCAGCATAACTCTCAGATTCCTGACACTGCTCAAGGCTCAACAACTGCTTTCTGGGAATCTGAATGTCAGAACCGTGTACCTTGACTGTGATTTGTCAACTGTCACTTTCACCTTTGAATCTATGTTAAAGAGGAATATAATGAAAATAATGTAGTGAACAAAAGTGTTTCAATTTAACAATGATTATGTATGAATGATTTAGTCAGTGTTTGCCTATTGTAAATTCTTTCCTAGCGGCCGCTGCTAGTAGCGGCCTTAAAAATTCAGGAATCCACCTGGAGTCCTGGACCCTGTTGGTGGTGGCGGAGAAGGCAGTCAAGCGGCCTGCAGGCAGAGATGCTGTGTGGGGACCGACTTAGTCTTGGGGCTGGCAGTCACACGGCGTGCAGGCAGAGATGCTGTGTGGGGACAGACTTAGTCTTGGGGCTGGCAGTCACACGGCGTGCAGGCAGAGATGCTGTGTGGGGACAGACTTAGTCTTGGGGCTGGCAGTCACACGGCGTGCAGGCAGAGATGCTGTGTGGGGACAGACTTAGTCTTGGGGCAGGCAGGCAGAGATGCTGTGTGTGAGGACGGTCTTCGGGCAGGCCTGATCATGCTTTACAGACCAGGCATCCGTGGTCAGATGGACCCTTGACCCAACACTGTGTGCCAGAGATGACACCACTTGCCTTTCAACATCACGGTACAGTTTAGGTATCGCCTTTTTTGAGAAATAATGGCGACCTAGTATATTCCACTGCGGTGTGTGGCTTTGCTTTTGTGTGCTGCTTTTCCTCAGGTGGTCATCCCATTGCAGTTTGTGCTTTTTCATCATGTGCCTTTGTAAGGTAGTTGTCCCTATGCGGGTCTTGGTCATTCCACAGCTCAATTTTCGGTGGCAGAGAGAGTACAGATGGCATTGCTCTCATAAAAATTTTAACACCGCTGAGTAGAGATGGCCCGCACGGTTCGCCAGCAATTGGGAACCGGCAAACTTCCGTGGTTCGCAATCGCGGAGAACCGCAACCTTTTTTGGAAGTTCGATCCGCCCCTATACTACATCACAGTCAGCAGGCACATTGTAGCCAATCAGGCTTCACTCCCTCCTGGAGCCCCCCCCCCCCACCTTTATAAAAGGCAGGCAACATCAGGCATTTCACTCACTCATGTGCCTGCAGTAATTAGAGAAGGGAGAGCTGCTGCACAGAGAGATATCAGGAAAGCTTAGTTGGGCTCTTGTAGGCGTGTTAGCTTGCTCCTTGCTGATTCTTATTGCTAAAAAAAGCACTCCTCATCCTCAACAGCTCTTTTGAGAGCTTATCTTGTTCTTATGATCTATTTTTTTTTTTTGTGTGTGGCCCACTTGCATTATATACAGCCCTGTCAGTCAGTCGCAGCTGACCTTTGGCCCCTTGGTGGTAATTCCTACTGTGCCACTGCCAGGCCCAGCACATTCATTGACTACCTGTGTGTGTGACAGGCAGCTGCGCATTCGTAATCCCAATCACTGCACCTCTTCACTGTTTAGTGCAGTTACCTACCTACCTACCTACCTACGTGAGCGCACGCACTGTTAATACCACCAGTCATTGCACCTGTTCACGGTACCTGTGTGTGTGTGTGACAGCTGCACATTTGTAATACCAATCACTGCAGTGCATACCTGTAACATGTTCAGTGCACCTACGTGAGCGCAAGCAGTGTAATATACCACCAGTCACTGCACCTGTTCACGGTACCTGTGTGTGACAGCTGCACATTTGTAATACAAATCACTGCAGTGCATACCTGTAACCTGTTCCCTGCACCTTAATCCATCTCTGGATGCACGGGCGGACTGAAGGAGGCAAAAGAGGACAGAAGGAGGCACGAAGGGGGCAGAAGGAGGCGCAAGCATCTGTGGGGATGAGGGTTAGTTCGGGGGAGGAACTTAGTTTGGGTTGAGGCTTAATCAGGAGCATTGTGCAAGTGGCTTGGAATGTCTATGCCTAAAAATGCCTTTGCCCATTCTGCTCCATAGCCACAGGCCAAATCGCTTATCTGTGCCATTACCGGCTATAGTGGTGTGCTGCAGAAATCTGCAGTATGCTGTCCAGATTCCCATCGATGTGTGATTTGGACAGTAAGCCACTAGAAAGGCAGCATTTCCCGTGCAGCTCACACTAATTTGTAAGAAAGCAGGATACACTACCCACGTTGCATGAGTGGTGGTGGTGCCTGATTACCAATGGCCAGAGGGCGTAGGCCACGGCGGAAGTTCTGGTGTGTAACGTAAGCATTAGTGTTTCCTAGTGGACCCCCATTTCTTACCAATTAGTAGACATGGCCAAATTACCTCAAGCAGGAAGCAGCCGTTGGTGTGTGAGGTTTCCCGCTGGGTCCCCTCAACTGGACTAGCTCCCTCCCATCCTTGAGGATCAGGGTTGCTTAAAACCTGTAAATCATGTTGATTTTTGGTAAATGATTTATCTGCTAGCATTTGAGCTTCCAGGGATGAGCAGAAACTACGCCAGTGCAAATTTACGCATCGTAGTTTGCATCTACCTATCGTAGTTCGTAGGTGAAGTTTCAAAACTACGCTTACGAATTTAAGCGCAGCGAAGTACCGATACGCGTAGCTCATGCCCACTATGCGTAGTTAATATGTGTATTGCGTAGTGAACACCAAATGCATTACTCACATCTAATTTTCTGCTTGCAATTGTATGCTTACAAATGTACGCATTGGAGAGGGGAATGTACACATAGAAGAGTTCCCATTATAAGCATTACAAAGAGTAATTAATGCGTAAAATTTTATGCAAACGGGCATAAGCATCCGCATACAGTACGCTTTGCACTACGCGTAATTGCATATTTTAACGTGTAGTCTACGAAATGCATACGAAGCGAATATTTGATTTCAAAGCTGTAGTTTGGCGAAGCAT
This sequence comes from Hyperolius riggenbachi, assembly GCF_040937935.1. NCBI lineage: Eukaryota > Metazoa > Chordata > Amphibia > Anura > Hyperoliidae > Hyperolius > Hyperolius riggenbachi. The sequence goes on from NC_090650.1 coordinate 404,183,516, forward strand.
AATTGCGTAAAACTACGCGTAGTTCCAGTGTAGCGAAGTTGGCCGACTACGACCATCCCTGCTTCTTGCAGGAGAAGTGCAGAGAGAAGAAGACTTCCATTACAGCTTATGCTCCACTGCCTAAAATACCACACATTAAATATAACTGTCATAATGCTACAAAGGCAACAAATGTATTATACAGTGCCTGACAGGAATTCACTTTTTGTATCAAATTCTGAAGAAGGAGAAAGGTTATGTGCGTTGGCTTCTGCCGGAAATCACCGGAGACTGCCGGAAAGGTACCAGAGCCAATCTGCGGCTTAACTCCGCATCTGAGTCTAAAGCTTTAAATTTGTACATGAAACAAATTTATCATCTGCAACCTGAGCTTCATAAATGGAAAAAGTGATCTTTACATTGAATGCAGCTTATTTTGACATTTGAGGCATTATGTGACTTAGCGGATTAGGGCGATAGCTGAGATGCATTCGTATTCATGGGAAAGAGATATACTTACAGCTAAACTCCCGGATAGCAGATTAAACAATTATACAACAACTCAGTGCTGCTATCACTATCCAAGTATAACATTTAAAAAAACTGCCACAGCCTGAGAAACACACAAAAGATATGTATTCTGTTTTCAGTGTATTTACATCTGAATAGTGTTTCTCCTTCATTTGCCTGCATTTGCATAAGGTTTTCTCTCAGCCATCCTAGTCATCCACGGAATTTGAAAGAAGGGCTTCAAATGCAAGAGAAGAGGAAAGGCTCAGCTGGAAACAAATGGAATGCAAAACAAACACAAATCAAACAGATTTAAAATGCAGTTTAAGCCTTGTGTACACAAAAACATATCGTGCCAGGTATGATCTGAATTTTTGAGGTACTTTGGATAGATTGCACATGCAGAGCTTAAATATTTAATGAGCTTGCATAGAGCAGGGCATTTAAATTTTGTTTGATTTGCATTAGCCTTCCCAAAAAAACACCAAACTGGAGGGGGAAGCAGCCAGGACAGTGGAAAAAGCAGCCAGGACGGGGGGTGGCAGCAGGTGGCAGCGGTCAGCTGGGAGGTCCCCCGTCCCTGCTCCCCTTCAGCTATTTGAGCAAAAAGTTGTTAAATAGTAATGTAGACAGCAAGCAGGGATGCTTACCTTAATCTCCTACATTCCACCGCTCGCCGCTTGACTTCCTGCAATGCCGCCCTCTATACTTCAGAGGGCGGCATTGCAGGAAGTGACACGGCGAGCGGAGGAAGTAATGAGAGAAGGCAATCTTCCCCGCTCACTGCCTACATTACATTTTAGCAACTTTTTGTGCAAACGGCTAGAGGGGGAGTGGAGATGGGGACGCAGGTGAGGGAGGGGGCAATCCCCCTCCCTGCCGCTCGCTGCCACCCCCGTCCTGGCTGCTTCCCCCTCTAGTCTATACCTGGGGACACCTAATCTATGCTGGGGGGAGTAACAGGCGGTAGGCAATCCGGATCTCCCTCCGTGTCTGTGTAGAGGGAGATCCGTTTTTGCATTGCCTGCCACTACCCCTCCATGTATCCGGCTCCACGTGTGGTCCATGAAGTCCCGACAAGTCCGGACCGTCCATTCAGTTTTTCAAAACGGATCCCATGGAACACACATGGATCTGTTTTGAAACTGAGTGAAGATTGCTGCTATTTTTAACATTGGTATCCATGGCTCCATTTTTGATACGGGCCAACAAAACTGAGCCGTGGATACGTTTTTAAAATAAGTGTGAACCTTTTCTAACACTCTGTTTTCTTTGCTAACAATCCACTTGAAAATTGTACTTAAAGGATACCCAAACTGACATGTGACATGATGAGATAGACATGTGTATGTACAGTGCCTAGCACACAAATGACTATGCTGTGTTCCTTTTTTCTTTCTCTGCCTGAAAGAGTTAAATATTAGGCATGTAACTTTGTCCTGACTCAGACAGGAAGTGAGTACAGTGTGACCCTCACTGATAAGAAAGTCCAACTATAAAACCCTTTCCTAGCAGAAAATGGCTTCTGAGAGCAAGAAAGAGGTAAAAAGGGGAATTTCTTATCAGTGAGGGTCACACTGTAGTCACTTCCTGTCTGAGTCAGGACTGAGTCAGCCACTTACATACCTGATATTTAACTCTTTCAGGCAGAGAAAGAAAAAAAGGAACACAGCATAGCTATTTGTGTGCTAGGCACTGTACATACACATGTCTATCTCATCATGTCACATGTCAGTTCAGGTATCCTTTAAAAGGAGTGTGAGGTGAGAGACATATGGAGGCTGCCATATTTATTTCCTTTTAACCATTTGTAGACCAGACCTCTTGCAGACCAGAGCCTTCCATGCCCTTTTAAGTGATGCGATTGCTGTGATTTGCTTACTGTAATCACGGGGTGGGGGGTGTTTTACTGTAGTCATACCTCTACAGCACACTAAATGAATGCACTTATTAACTGAGTGCAAACTTGTGTGGTGTATGCATGATTATAGTGTTGATATTTTTTTGAGGTCCTAACTAGTGCGTGATGAACTTAAAGCAAACCTAAACTCAGATCTTCCTCTCTGCTCTGAAAAATAAGCAACAGCATTATAACTGTGAAAGAAAAAAATATTTCTTCAATGTATATGTATAGAACTCCTAAAATAAACGTGCAGTGTTAACTTCCTGGAATTCCTGGGAGTACAGAAAGGGTTAACCTTCAGTGTTTTCATATTAGCAGCCCAGCTGACAGCCCTGATTTACATTTGCTGATTATTTGCTGAAGGGGGTTACTGGATAGGCTCTTCTCTCTAAATATACACAGAGTGAGTTTCTTAGGAGTCAGCAACTATATGTGTTTTCCTTACCTGTTGTGCAAGAGTTTAGGTCCACTTTAAGAGGATTTTCTTCTGGTTATACACAATACCTGAAGTGTGTTACCTCATATAGACATTTTTTATTTCATATACTTACATTCATGCCTATGTTTACCACTCTTTGCACATCATTTTTGATTTTTTTAATGTAAACTAAGGTTTTGCATTCTCCATTTACATTTTTGACTTTGTTACTGACCTGCAATAGCCTCAGAAAAAATAGTTCTGATCTCATCCCTCGTTTCTTCTTCCCTTTCTCTCATCCTATCTGTGGCCATTATTTCACACTGTTCCAAAGCTCAAGGTCTCCTGATGTAGGCCCAAAGCAATAAAGCCAGCTTAAAGTGTTTCTGAGCCCCCAGGAATTATTTCACATGCCCAAAACTCCCAGGTTCCTGGAGAGGAAGTGATAAGAAGAGGCAAACACATGTAGGGAGACACAAACCATAAATTCAATCCTTGGAAGCTGTACAGCAAGTTGACATAGAGGGCAGTCTACCATGACAGAAGGGCCCACGTGCTTTGTGGAAATGTCAGATGCCCTCACTGAAGCCATTTGTACAGAAGTTTAGAGAGGGAAAAAAAGCACAGAGGCTCCAGGAACAGATGTAGGGTGTAAAAAAGCTCCGTGAGATGAATTGCATAAGATCAGCCATAGCACATCTCTTACTGCTCAGCAACTATTTTTTTTTCCTATCAAAGGTCATTGGCTGGCTGGTTTCAAATCAACAGTGGTATGCAAGTGTTAATTAATGGTCTGGTTCTTCAGATTGATTTGCATTAACACAACTAAATCCAAGAACAGATGGTGGGTCCTTTCCTTGAAGACCAGAGGCTGATATTTACATTCAGAAGCTGTTTGATTAACGTTTATGTCTCCTACCATGCGTAGAAAAAAGCAACTTCTTATTCAAGGTCTCTTGACCTACCGTATATACAATTTAATGATAAAATGACTTTTTAAGAAAAGTATTGCAGATAATTATATTTGTGTTAGTGATAATCGTAATCTGCGTATTACAATTATGCAACATTTCACATGCATTATTGCAATTATGGCCAGATGCAATTACGATTTGGTCATTCAACTGATTTCATGTAATCCATTTGTAATTTGGCGTAATTTTGGCAAATAAAACAATAGTGGGGAGCGCAACAGGAATGTCTGCAGCTATAAGGTGGGCTGGTTCCAAAGCCCCAAAAAGTACAGTCAGAGAAAAACAAAAGTACCTCAGCGCAGAAATGGACTACTCAATGGAAAGCAATGCTTCAGGGATGAGGCAAAACAGTACCTGTGTCGGTGATATCCCACCTCTACGATAAAAACTGCCCGGGAGTGTAAATACGTCAGTGGGTTTTCAGGAACCAAGGCCACACCGCCCACCGTGGAGGACGCCGCAGGGGGATCCCTACAAAATGAAACCCCAGCATTGGCAGAAAGGGCCGAATAGAGTGAGAACAAATCCCCAATGGGTGGATGAGGAACCAAGAGAAAGGCCTTGGGAAAAGAAAAGGTACAGAGAACAAGAGGAAAGCGAGGAGGAAAGAGATCACACACCAGGCACAAAGAGATTAAGGGAATAGATGTTAACCAACATCTGGGATTATTTGAAGTGGGCACTAACAGCCTCTCAAAGACCAATAAACAAATATTAGACAAAGGTTTAAAGTTCATCCCTGATGTAGGTATAAATAAATTCAGTACCTATATTGATATTCACAAATTTGTGAGGAAATTAAACATCAAGAAAAGTTTTATACAAAATACAGCTCCTGTGAAGAACAGTCCAGTTACATCTTTTGTACACACAGGTTTGAAAAAACCATCAGTGTACAATCCGAATTTATCGAACAATAAGTTCATTGATGTTTTTAAAAAATCAATGTGCGAGGAATTACAAGGAATGAGATTTACCAACAACCACCCCTGCCGATCTAATCTCACGAATACACAGACCAAGGTCCTCACAACTATGCGAAAGGAGGAAGCGTGGACTGTGAAACCTGCAGACAAGGGTGGGGGCATCGTAGTGTGGGAAACCGACCTCTATTTAAATGAGTTGAGGAAACAGTTGGAAGACACGGACACTTACCTCAGACTACGACGGGATCCCACAGAGAATTTTCGGATTGATTTAGAGATCCTACTAAAAGTAGGTTTACAAGCTGGTATCCTGGACCAACAGAAATTTGACTTAATCTTAATATCAAGTTCCCTAGAAAGCCGGTGATCTACGCCTTGCCAAAGGTTCATAAGGACCCCTTGGCCCCTCCCGGTAGACCAATAGTATCAGGGATTAATTCCGTGACCTACCGGGTAGGGGAATACGTTGAAGTCTTCCTGCAGCCTTTAGTACAGGGAACTCCATCATATATAAAGGATACGTTGGATGTCATACTGAATTTACAAGAGTTCAACACATTAGCATTGGATTGGACTGAGATGTTTCTATGCACGGCAGATGTCAAATCACTGTACACTTCCATCCCACTTCCCGGGGCAGCTGACAGTATTGCCCAATTTGAGGGGTACAGTGGATATACCTAGAGAACAAACAGACTTTATCTGCAGACTCTTGGATTTTTCCATGTCATGTAATTATTTTTGGTTTGAGGGATCTTTTTATCTACAGAAAAGGGGTGTAGCGATGGGGGCTAAACATGCACCCAGTATAGCAAATCTATACATGTCCAATTGGGAAAGCACTTGTTTGGGAACATTTAAAGAAGGTCCCCTACTGTTCTGGAAATGCTTTATAGATGATTGCCTATTCATATGGCGAGGGGATGAGAGCTCCCTGACTTCATTCATCACCTCCATTAATGACAATGAGTGGAATTTAGAGTTTCTAGTGAGTTACAGCAAATCGGAGGTTAACTTTTTAGATTTAAATATTTTTGTCGAAGATGGAGAGCTGAAGACCAAATGCTATTTTAAGGACACAGAGGCTCCAGGAACAGATGTAGGGTGTAAAAAAGCTCCGTGAGATGAATTGCATAAGATCAGCCATAGCACATCTCTTACTGCTCAGCAACTATTTTTTTTTCCTATCAAAGGTCATTGGCTGGCTGGTTTCAAATCAACAGTGGTATGCAAGTGTTAATTAATGGTCTGGTTCTTCAGATTGATTTGCATTAACACAACTAAATCCAAGAACAGATGGTGGGTCCTTTCCTTGAAGACCAGAGGCTGATATTTACATTCAGAAGCTGTTTGATTAACGTTTATGTCTCCTACCATGCGTAGAAAAAAGCAACTTCTTATTCAAGGTCTCTTGACCTACCGTATATACAATTTAATGATAAAATGACTTTTTAAGAAAAGTATTGCAGATAATTATATTTGTGTTAGTGATAATCGTAATCTGCGTATTACAATTATGCAACATTTCACATGCATTATTGCAATTATGGCCAGATGCAATTACGATTTGGTCATTCAACTGATTTCATGTAATCCATTTGTAATTTGGCGTAATTTTGGCAAATAAAACAATAGTGGGGAGCGCAACAGGAATGTCTGCAGCTATAAGGTGGGCTGGTTCCAAAGCCCCAAAAAGTACAGTCAGAGAAAAACAAAAGTACCTCAGCGCAGAAATGGACTACTCAATGGAAAACAATGCTTCAGGGATGAGGCAAAACAGTACCTGTGTCGGTGATATCCCACCTCTACGATAAAAACTGCCCGGGAGTGTAAATACTTGCTGTAATCCCGATATCCTTAGATCAACCACGGCACTGACAGGAACACTGTCCGCTGAACAAGGTCCGCTCTCTGATGCAGCTGGGTGGCTTCCCCGATCACGTGATTCCCGATATCCCGATATCCTTAGATCAACCACGGCACTGACAGGAACACTGTCCGCTGAACAAGCTCCGCTCTCTGATGCGGCTGGGTGGCTTCCCCGATCACGTGATTCCCGAACTTCCGGTTTCCGCTCTCCTGCGGTTCACGCTGGTTGTCAGTGTGTGCTGGTTGCAATGTCAGGGCACTATAACGCTGGACACTGAAAAGAAAAAGGCGAAAATAGTGCACACTGCTGGACAGACTCAGCCACACACGGGGGAGCAACTTACTAGCAGAATTCTTGTTTATTTAGCGTTATTGCAACGTAGCCTCCACGTCCCGACTCGAGTTTCGGCTCTCGCCTTCCTCAGGGGGTGTGGCTACCTGATAAGGAGGTTACTTTTATAGACACATTCCTCCCTTCACATACTATAGGGAGTGTCAATTAAAATACCAAAGGCAATTACAATACAATAAAAGGCTGAAACAGTATCAGAATAAAAATGAGTACACTAAGATTAAAATCTTCTATAACAATTACTAAAAATACATGGAACAGCAACAATGTCAAAACTTAAATATTCTGCGAGTGGATCAATAATCCAGGATATTATCATCATTCATCCCTAATAAAACAGTTCAAATCTATATTGGCGTTTAAACCATTGGGTGCAAGGCTCTGTAGTTGGAATATCCAGCGGGTTTCCAACTGAGACAAGGTCTTTATCACACTGCCCCCTCTCCAATGCGGTTTTATTAAATCAATTCCATAGCAGCGAATTTCAGTGGGGTCCCTGTTATGGACCTTTGAAAAATGATCGGGGATGCTATGTGCTTTTTTATCCGGGTGTCCTATATTATAAATATGTTCCGAACACCTTTTCTTTACACGTCTTCCTGTGCGGCCCACATATTGCAGACCGCACGGACACTACAACACATAAACGACATTGATTGAATTGCAAGTTATAAATTGGTCAATGGTAAATCTTTTCCCACTGTGTGTGGACGTGAACGTAGTCATCCTGCAGCCTCCATATTCACAGATTTTGCATTTATTTGGCTTTTTACAGGGAAAAAAAACCTTTAAGACTGGGAAACATAGGTGGTCTTGTTGTTTTCACACAATTTTTTACAATTTTATCTCCCAAATTCTGCGGTCTCCTGTAAATTATTCTTGGTTTATCGGGTAATACTGGACCTAAGACTGGATCTTCTTTTAAAATACTCCAATTATCATTGAGCATCCTTTTCATTTTCTTATGATCTCGGGAATAAGTGGTAATAAAGGAGAACTCCGGAGCAGTGGCAGATGGTGTGATTGCAGGGATCTTTTTCTTCAATCTAACAGCTCTGCCTTCTTGCAAAACTTTCAGCCTCTCTTCCCGGATCTGGTCCCCACCATAACCTTTTTCCAGAAATCGGTGCTCTAAGATTTCCGATTGTATCCAATAGTCAGAATCTTTTGTACAGTTTCTACGTACTCTACAGAATTGGCCCCTGGGAATGTTCTGCATCCAGGGGGTATAGTGGCAACGTGTTGTGTCTATATAAGAATTCTATATAAGAATTTCTATCGCTGTCCTTAAAATAGCATTTGGTCTTCAGCTCTCCATCTTCGACAAAAATATTTAAATCTAAAAAGTTAACCTCCGATTTGCTGTAACTCACTAGAAACTCTAAATTCCACTCATTGTCATTAATGGAGGTGATGAATGAAGTCAGGGAGCTCTCATCCCCTCGCCATATGAATAGGCAATCATCTATAAAGCATTTCCAGAACAGTAGGGGACCTTCTTTAAATGTTCCCAAACAAGTGCTTTCCCAATTGGACATGTATAGATTTGCTATACTGGGTGCATGTTTAGCCCCCATCGCTACACCCCTTTTCTGTAGATAAAAAGATCCCTCAAACCAAAAATAATTACATGACATGGAAAAATCCAAGAGTCTGCAGATAAAGTCTGTTTGTTCTCTAGGTATATCCACTGTACCCCTCAAATTGGGCAATACTGTCAGCTGCCCCGGGAAGTGGGATGGAAGTGTACAGTGATTTGACATCTGCCGTGCATAGAAACATCTCAGTCCAATCCAATGCTAATGTGTTGAACTCTTGTAAATTCAGTATGACATCCAACGTATCCTTTATATATGATGGAGTTCCCTGTACTAAAGGCTGCAGGAAGACTTCAACGTATTCCCCTACCCGGTAGGTCACGGAATTAATCCCTGATACTATTGGTCTACCGGGAGGGGCCAAGGGGTCCTTATGAACCTTTGGCAAGGCGTAGATCACCGGCTTTCTAGGGAACTTGATATTAAGATTAAGTCAAATTTCTGTTGGTCCAGGATACCAGCTTGTAAACCTACTTTTAGTAGGATCTCTAAATCAATCCGAAAATTCTCTGTGGGATCCCGTCGTAGTCTGAGGTAAGTGTCCGTGTCTTCCAACTGTTTCCTCAACTCATTTAAATAGAGGTCGGTTTCCCACACTACGATGCCCCCACCCTTGTCTGCAGGTTTCACAGTCCACGCTTCCTCCTTTCGCATAGTTGTGAGGACCTTGGTCTGTGTATTCGTGAGATTAGATCGGCAGGGGTGGTTGTTGGTAAATCTCATTCCTTGTAATTCCTCGCACATTGATTTTTTAAAAACATCAATGAACTTATTGTTCGATAAATTCGGATTGTACACTGATGGTTTTTTCAAACCTGTGTGTACAAAAGATGTAACTGGACTGTTCTTCACAGGAGCTGTATTTTGTATAAAACTTTTCTTGATGTTTAATTTCCTCACAAATTTGTGAATATCAATATAGGTACTGAATTTATTTATACCTACATCAGGGATGAACTTTAAACCTTTGTCTAATATTTGTTTATTGGTCTTTGAGAGGCTGTTAGTGCCCACTTCAAATAATCCCAGATGTTGGTTAACATCTATTCCCTTAATCTCTTTGTGCCTGGTGTGTGATCTCTTTCCTCCTCGCTTTCCTCTTGTTCTCTGTACCTTTTCTTTTCCCAAGGCCTTTCTCTTGGTTCCTCATCCACCCATTGGGGATTTGTTCTCACTCTATTCGGCCCTTTCTGCCAATGCTGGGGTTTCATTTTGTAGGGATCCCCCTGCGGCGTCCTCCACGGTGGGCGGTGTGGCCTTGGTTCCTGAAAACCCACTGACGTATTTACACTCCCGGGCAGTTTTTATCGTAGAGGTGGGATATCACCGACACAGGTACTGTTTTGCCTCATCCCTGAAGCATTGCTTTCCATTGAGTAGTCCATTTCTGCGCTGAGGTACTTTTGTTTTTCTCTGACTGTACTTTTTGGGGCTTTGGAACCAGCCCACCTTATAGCTGCAGACATTCCTGTTGCGCTCCCCACTATTGTTTTATTTGCCAAAATTACGCCAAATTACAAATGGATTACATGAAATCAGTTGAATGACCAAATCGTAATTGCATCTGGCCATAATTGCAATAATGCATGTGAAATGTTGCATAATCGTAATAAGCAGATTACGATTATCACATATCATATCATATCTAGCAATTCTGGTGATGATAGCATATATGGGGGCTTTGCTATTTACCGCTAAAGTCGGCACAAAATGATGCGAAAATTACACAATATTACGAAATTAAGGTTCCTGATTTTGTTTACAATTGAAATTAATTATGATATTACCCAAAATTTTGCATTACAATTTTGCATTCTTATTGCAAATTACGAAGCAATATTACGGTTATGCAAAGTTAGTGCTCATCACTAAACTGTGTTTCATAAATTATTAGTATACATTTATACTGCACTAATACATGTTTGTCAATGTTGGTTTTTTTACAGAGAACCTTTCACCAGTAATATTAATAAATGTCCCTCAGCAGGTCATTCAGTGTAATGTCCCTTCTATGTTCCAGCACCAGTTTAGCAAGAAAGTAATATGGAGCACATAGTTTGGTTGAAAAAAGACACCCATCCATCAAGTTATTTCAGTAGAAAAGAAAATCCCTGTCCTGCACCCACAAGTATTTCCTAGTTGTTCCAGAGAAAGGCAAAAACTCCTTACTAGGCTTGGGCCTATTTGCTTTAAAAGGAACCAGAGGTGAACTTTGGCTAAAAAATGATATACATACCAAAGAAGAGGGAAGCCTCTAGATGCTGTAGAGGCTACCCATGTCCTCTTCAGGACTGCTGCCACTCGCCACGACCCTTTGGAAGATCCAGGACATGTTCCCTTTCAGGCACGAGCTTGGCCATGCTGCTCCTGCACAGTAGCATAGAGCCTCTCATGCATGAAGTGATGCTGCCTGCTGTCCCGATCTTCACTCCGAGAAGCTCTCATTGAAATTATTTTGGGGGGTGTCTGTGCTTGGCAAGAGGGGGACAGTGATGGAAGACTCTACAGGATCCAGAGGCTTCATCTTCTTAGGTAAGTGTGTATTTTTTAACCCGAGGCTCACCTTGGGTACACTTAAAAAAAAAAATCTTTCCCGTAAATAGATAGCAGGCAGATAAATTCTTGTTTCAACACCATTGGGAAGTCAAGCCGACTTTAGCAGTCAAAGCCCCCATACATGTTATTGTCACCTACATTGCTATACCTGTTAAGGAGCAAAATGGGAACAAGGCAAAAAAAATTCAAAAAAGACCTTGTAGTTTCTGAGAAAATCAATTTTTAAAAAAGTTGAAAGAAAAATGTTTTTAAGCTCATTTTACTGAGTTTAAAAACCATTTTCCTTTGCATTTTTAACATTGATTTTCTCAAAAACTACTAGGTCTTTTTGAAAAATGTTTTGTTTCCCGTAAAGACACTCTGCAACAAAATGTTCAGCCTTATTTCTTCTATCCTATAAGTTCCTATACCTGTCCTAATGTGGTCTGTGTTACTGTGGCCTTTTCTAGTTACACAGTGGCTGTGTTATCTCTGTTATATGATCTGATCTTCTCTCTTCTGTCGGCTCTGTCGGCTGGTGCTAGAATGTGTAGAATGTGCTGCACTGCTGGTCATTGGCAGAAGCTATACACACCCTCTCCAAGCTCTGTATGAGTCTGAGTTACTCTCAAGCCTATCACACTCTAGTTAGAAGCCATGTCTTTTGTTTGTAAACACTGCCTAAAAATGGCAATTACAAGCCAGGATTGCAGCAGGGAGTAGCAGAAACAGCACAGAGTGGCCCAGGAGAACATAATGAATAGAATGGTATGCTTTTTATTGTAAGAATTTTAGAGTACAGATTCTCTTTAACATATTAATCAATTTAGGTTACAATAGCATGTATAGGGGCTAGCGTACGTACGAAAAGGGCGTCGGGAAAAAAGGGCGCGTGGTATAAACGATAAATGGAAATATCGTTTATAGAAATTATTGTGTAGAATTTCGTTTATAAATAGTGTTTTAAGAATTTATAAATCACTAAATAATGTGTATGAGATCGGCAATTCTTAAAACGTTAATCTTCCCTGTTTGTAAAGTGAAACTTATATTTTCGTTTATTAAAAACCCTCCCTGTACCTATCCCTAACCCCTAGACCCCCTGTTGGTGCCTAAACCTAAGACCCCCCTGTTGGTGCCTAAACCTAAGACCCCCCTGTTGGTGCCTAAACCTAAGACCCCCCTGTTGGTGCCTAAACCTAAGACCCCCCTGTTGGTGCCTAAACCTAAGACCCCCCTGTTGGTGCCTAAACCTAAAAACCCCCAGTTGGTGCCTAAACCTAAGACCCCCTGTTGGTGCCTAAACCTAAAACCCCCCAGTTGGTGCCTAAACCTAAGACCCCCTGTTGGTGCCTAAACCTAAAACCCCCCAGTTGGTGCCTAAACCTAAGACCCCCCTGTTGGTGCCTAAACCTAAAACCCCCTATGGATAATAATGTTTTACAGACATTAATAAATAAAAAATGTAAAGAAAAAAAATGTAAATTATTTTTTTGGGTGGATAATAATGTGTTAGAAATGTTTTAGAAATAGTGATTTATTATCTTCATAAACGTTATTCGTCACGGGCTCATTTTGTAAACTTAAATCATCACAAACATAGTTATAAATCCTTAAAAATCTCCGGGCGCCGTTATAAATCCTTAAAAATCTCCGGCGCCTTATTTTCCCCGTTCAGCGCCCATTAAACGATATTTATAATGGAAGTGAATGGGGCGCCCTTTTTGTCCACTTGTCTCATGCGCCCAAATCTACTGCTTCCTAGGGGCTCTGCTTTTAACTGTTAAAGTCAGCACACGATTATGCAAAAATTGCAAAAATTGCATGTAATTGCAAAAATACAGTTTCTGATTATGGTTACAGATGACATTTAGATTTTTTCTGAAATTTTGCATTTTGATATCACATTTGAGTTGTGAATTATGATGCAAAATTACAGTTATATGTAATTTGTGCTCATCACTAATAATCACATGAAACTGAAACAGTGAGCCCGAGGTGAAAATAAACTAATAAGATAAACAATTGGATTTGTCCTTCTACTCCTAAAAAGGACTTTGTTAGATATCCCATGGTTTTATTTTTAATTTTAACATTTATAATGTAGATTAGATTGTTTTATTGTCTCTGTTCAATGGCAGTCTATTAAGAGTCCCAGAGTTAAAATACATGAATTATTGACCCTTTTCTATTTCCCTCTGCGCTTAGAAGTTGTATTCTGCCAGGAAAACCTTTATGGCTGTAATTTCATCAGTGATGTTTACTATATTCCTGACAAGGTACCAACAAAAGAGAAGCAGTCACTTTCATGGCCTAAGATTAACTCTTTCAGGCAGCAAATAAAAAAAAAACAGTTATTGTGTTGTCTCTTACACACTACAGGATCAAACCCATTGTCTCTAAGTAAAGCTGGAAAAAAGAGGAATGACGCCCTCTGTACAATGTTTAATCAAAAGGAGCTTGGCACATCCAAGGTGAATCTTTATTGGTTCCATATAAAACATATAGCCAACGTTTCAGAGCCACGTAGGGCCCCTTTCTCAAGGCACACTCTGCCACTCTGCAACTCTGCCACTGTAATCAAGCTCCAGCAGGGTTAATGGGAGAAGACTCCTCTAGACAGGGGCTGCTGCCACTTGCTGAATACACACCGCAAGTGAGTGTCTAGAGGAATCTTCTACCATTAACCCTACTGGAGTTTGCTAACAGTGGCAGACAGATCTTTGCCTTTGAGCAAACTGTGCCTTGACAAAGGGGTCCTACGTGGCTTCGAAACGGCTATATGTTTCATAAAGAACCAATAAAGATTCACCTTGGATGTGCCAGCTCCTCTTGATTGAGCAAATAAAAAAACAATGTGTATCAGAGCACATTGCTTTTTGCCGTGCATGAGCGGCTTTTTATCTACTACGTATGTATGGACTGTACTAACGCATGTGCAGTATGACCATACTGGTACATGGATGTGAAGTGAGGCCACAAACAAGAAGAGGGTCCTCCTGGGCTACTTAGATATCTGTTTTTTAGTTTGTTTGTATGTTTGTTTGTTTGTTTGTTTTTTTGTTTTGTTTTTTGGGTGTGGATTGTTCATAGATTTGTTTTAATGTTAAGAGAAATCTTAGTGCAAAACCGGCTGCAATATAACCCTTTAAATGTAATCCCTATTCTCTTTTTTTGTGTGCTGTTATGTAGTTTAATGCTTCTGCTGCATCACATTGCAAAAAAATGTCAATCATATGACCCTGCAGCAGAGTGCGCCGACAGGATCATACTGAGCCATATGCATAGTGCTGCCGCTCATTAAGTGACGTACCCCGATTGGACAGGAAGTGCGTCTCAGGGATTCCCGTTGGCCTGCCCATAAGCACTGCGATGTGCCGCGCTCCATCGTTTACACTACATGCATCGTCCATAGACATGCATTACCCCTATGCTCCATGCATTAAGCACGGTACTTGCGGTAATGTGCTGCAGCCCTTGCATTGGATCAGATATTTCCAGCGCACCACATGCCACAATAAGTGTGAAAGTTTCCATAGACTGCTTTTGCGGCTTCTTCCGGTAAAATAAGGTAAAGTATGCAACTTGAAAGTGTACAAGGGGCCTGTGAGTTAGGGATAAGGATGGGGTTTTTACCAATAAGGAGAGTTGTTAGGGCTCAGACACACTATTTTGGCTATCAGAGCTTTTTGAGAGCTTTTTTTAAAAAAAATTCTCCCATTGACTTACATTAAAATCGTGGTATAATTGTGGTAAAATCGTGATTGTGACTTTATAGTGATTTTACAGCAATTTTAATGTAAGTCAATTGAAGCATTTTTTAAAAAGCTCTCAGAATGCTCTGATGGCCAAAAAGCACTCAGAAAAGCACTTATAGTGTGTCTGAGCCCTTAGAGTTAGAACAGGGAAGTCAAATCAGTCCTTTGAGGGCCGAGGTCTTCACACATTTTTGACACAGCTCAAATTAATTGATGGGTCTGAATCAGGAAAGGTGTGGTCCATCAGGTAGAACACATTTCTCTCTTTCTAAGTCCATCTTAAACATTGGCATGGATCTGGCCCTCCTGGCCTGGAGTTCGACACCTACGAGTTAGAAGACTTGATTGGGGCGCTGTGCCAAAAATCATCAATGAAAATGACTACATCCTATATAATAATATGCAAATGTCCCTGCTTCCTCCTTTGTCTCTGTGTCCTTGGGTCTGTGGTTTCTGCTACTGTGCATGTGCGCAGCATGGATCCGGACAGCCGTTGAGACAGGAGGACGGGGACGGAGAGCCAGGCGGGTGTGTGCATGGGCGGATGGGTGTGTGCGCGCGTACGGTGGGTGCACACATGCAAGAAACAGACCTAGAGCCCGTTTTTAAATGGGCTTGGATCTACTGATATATACAGTATATAACTTTCTCCATTTATAGATAATTCGTCTTACCGTGGACTGTTGAACAGCAGGGCTTTTGGAGATACTGTTATAATCCTTTCCAGCTTTATGCAAGTCAAAATTCATAATCATAGGTCTTCTGAGAGCTCTTTTGTGCGAGGCATCATTCACATCAGGCAATGCTTCTTGGGAAAAGCAAACCCAAAACTGGTGTGTGTGTTTTTTATAGGGCAGGAAAGCTGTAACCAACACCTCCAATCTAATCTCACTGATTGGACTCTAGCTGGCTAACACCTCACTCCAATTAGCTCTTGAAGATATCATTAGTCTAGAGGTTCACATACTTTTTTCCCCTGCACTGAGAATGTTTACATGTGTGTTCAATAAAAACATGGAAACATTTAATTATGTGTGTGGTTTTAGTACATACTGTAATTGTCTATCGTTGTTGTGCTTTAGATGAAGGTCAAATCACATTTTATGACCAATTTGTGCAAAAATCCATATAATTCCAAAGGGTTCACTTACTTTTTACTGCTACTGTACATACGCACACTCACTTTTTTGTAACTCGAGTATTCCTTACGAGGCAGATATTTCTCAGCTTATTACATTCTGTTCCTTTACAATCTCACCTAGCACAAGTATAGAAAATGATGAAAGCAAAGTCTCCCTTCACTCCATAAGTCAGCAGCAGTGTCAGAGATACATTGTCAATGTTCTATATCGCCGTGCTCCCTCACCGCACTGTTCATGAATAATTATTTCATTTGAAATAAATGGCCCATGATAAATCAAATGAAACCCAGAGCAGGTCTTCATCAGCTGAAGTTCAATCAATGTGCAATAAAGGTCTAAGGCTGATCTTCAGGGATTGGCTGCTTCATGGATTGCCCCCGAAATCTCATCAAAAGTATTGAGCAAGTTTCATTCCATCAGCACAGTGTGTGGCAATCTAAGAGAATCTGCTACCCTCTCCGCACCAGACGTAATGGCAGGGAATTATTAGAGTACTGCAGAATTGGCGATTGGCTAATAGTAACAACAATAATAATGATGATGTACCAACTTTTAAAATGGGTTCAGAGCCTTTGACCTGAGTCTGTTACCATGAGCAGGTGTAGTGAGCGGTGCACATATCTAAGCCCTTCTGCTGGCCACAGACAAGTACAGAGTGAATGTAACGGTCCTCCAAATTGCATGCCAATGCAATTTTTACATGTAGCAGCATTGCACTAGCACTACTAGTGGTATTAAAGAGGAACTTTAACCTAGCATTGAACCTTATCCCATTCAGTAGCGGATACGATACCCCCTTTCCCATCAGTTGGGTCTATGTGGCTGATATTGTAGTGAAACCCCTCCCACAGTGTGATGTCATGACCATGGTTCTTAAGACCATGGTCCATTGAAGCTTTGCTCTCTGTGAAATGTGTTGCATTGTGGGGAATAATGCCTTTTTCCAAATACCAAATAAACAAACAATGGCCTCAGTTCACTACGCTTATCTCCTGTCTTTAATAACGTTTCTAGAGTTATCACCATAGTGATGAGGCATGTAGTATTCAGGAAACATTTTACCTCACGAAAACCTTAAGTTAACTCTTCTGTCTTTAATTTAACTCTTCAATCCTTAAAATAACTCCAGAGTTAAAGACAGGCTGTTTATTAACTGCATGTGAAAATAACTACAGAGGAGGTAAATTAACTACAGAGGAGGTAAAATAACTACAGAGGAGGTAACTTAACTACAGAGAAGGTAACTTAAGGAATGAAGAGATAAGATAACTCTCTCTTGGAGGTACGTTTTCTCTTGCCTTATTATCTCCAGCATGATCTTAGTGAATTGAGGCCTTTAAGTTAAGGGGAGATCTCTAAAATTAACTCTTCAATATTTAAAATTACTTCAGAATTCTAAAGTTAAAGACAGGCTGGTAATTAACTGCATGTGAAAATAACTACAGAGGAGGTAACCTAAAGGAAGGTCCAGGAAAAAAAAATGAGTTTCACTTACTTGGGGCTTCTACCAGCCCCATGCAGCCATCCTGTGCCCTCGTAGTCACTCACTGCTGCTCCAGTCCCCCGCTGGCAGCTAGTTTAGTTGTTGCCGATCTCGCACGTCAGGGGCCACATTGCGTACATTTTTACGCATTCCCGCCAGTGCAGGAACATTAACACATACATTTTTACGCGTTAGTGGTGCAACGCGTTAATTTTTTCCCTGGACCTTCCCTTTAAGGGCTGAAGAGATAAGATAACTCTCTCACTGTGAAAACGTATCTCTACACCTTAGTAAGGCAAGATCATGTGTGGTGGTAAGTTTTCTCTTGCCTTAATATCTCCAGCATGATCTTAGTGAATTAAGGCCAATGGCCTCAATTCACTAAGTGCCACCTGCCACGTGCAAAGTGGCAGGTGCAAAGTGCCACCTGCCACGTGCAAAGTGCCACGTGCAAAGTGCCATGTGCCAAGTGCAAAGTGCCAAGCAGTGGTGCTCAGCAGAGCTCGAATATTCGAGTAGCTCGAATATTCGAGCTCTTTTTCAGCTATTCGAGCTCGGTATTCGAGCTCCGAATGGCTGCAGCTATTCGAATGGGCTATTCGAGTAAACGCGAATAGCCCATTCACTATTCGAGCTATTCGAGCAAACGGCGCTATTCGAGCTCGAATACCGAGCTC
Source organism: Hyperolius riggenbachi (assembly GCF_040937935.1). NCBI lineage: Eukaryota > Metazoa > Chordata > Amphibia > Anura > Hyperoliidae > Hyperolius > Hyperolius riggenbachi. Next base: position 404,201,640 of record NC_090650.1, read on the forward strand.
GAATAGCGTCATAGCCCAGATTGATGTCCTTAGAGCCAATCAGAGGGCTCCCAGGCCCTCTGACGGCAGCCAATCACAGAGGGGGACCCTGGCCAGCCCCTACCCTATAAATAGCGGCCGCCATGTTCCGTTTCTCCGTCCTTGCCTGAGACTTGCATAGAGAGAGAGTTGCTCCTTTGTGCTTTGGCTTAGCAAGAGCTCTATTGTGGTCATTTACCTAGCGTTTTTGCTCACATACACCTCCTATACACACCTATATGGTTGTTAGTTAGATAGACATTGTATTTTAGTTAGTAGCTTTTGTGTTACATAGAGACAGGCCAGCTGCTGCTGCAGGCTTACAGCTTTAGGCCTCAGGGCCTGCCTGTGTGGGCAGCTGTCCTCCTGTCCTCTGTTAGTTTATTTCTCATTAGTATTAGACAGTATTAGACAGTATTAGATAATATTAGACAGTATTTCTGCTGTCCTTTACTACTTAGTGATTGTATTTTGTGTTGTAGTTATATACTGTAACAGTACTAGGACACTCACTGACTGTCACTGTTCATAGGCTAGCTCCTGCGTGTGCTTGCACTCACTGTCTGTGTACACACACTCTATTTCCTTCTGAATAGTTATATACTGTAATTGTACTAGGACACTCACTGTCACTGTTCATAGGCTACTAGCTCCTGCGTGTGTGTGTGCACTCACTGTCTGTGTACTGTACACACACTCTATTTCCTTCTGAATAGTTATATACTGTAACTGTACTAGGACACTCACTGACTGTCACTGTTCATAGGCTAGCTCCTGCGTGTGCTTGCACTCACTGTCTGTGTACACACACTCTATTTCCTTCTGAATAGTTATATACTGTAACTGTACTAGGACACTCACTGTCACTGTTCATAGGCTACTAGCTCCTGCGTGTGTGTGTGCACTCACTGTCTGTGTACTGTAAACACACTCTATTTCCTTCTGAATAGTTATATACTGTAACTGTACTAGGACACTCACTGACTGTCACTGTTCATAGGCTAGCTCCTGCGTGTGCTTGCACTCACTGTCTGTGTACACACACTCTATTTCCTTCTGAATAGTTATATACTGTAACTGTACTAGGACACTCACTGACTGTCACTGTTCATAGGCTACTAGCTCCTGCATGTGCGTGCACTCACTCACTGTCTGTGTACTGTACACACACTCTATTTCCTTCTGAATAGTTATATACTGTAACTGTACTAGGACACTCACTGACTGTCACTGTTCATAGGCTACTAGCTCCTGCATGTGCGTGCACTCACTCACTGTCTGTGTACTGTACACACACTCTATTTCCTTCTGAATAGTTATATACTGTAACTGTACTAGGATACTCACTGACTGTCACTGTTCATAGGCTACTAGCTCCTGCGTGTGCGTGCACTCACTCACTGTCTGTGTACTGTACACACACTCTATTTCCTTCTGAATAGTTATATACTGTAACTGTACTAGGACACTCACTGACTGTCACTGTTCATAGGCTAGCTCCTGCGTGTGCGTGCACTCACTCACTGTCTGTGTACTGTACACACACTCTATTTCCTTCTGAATAGTTATATACTGTAACTGTACTAGGACACTCACTGACTGTCACTGTTCATAGGCTAGCTCCTGCGTGTGCGTGCACTCACTCACTGTCTGTGTACTGTACACACACTCTATTTCCTTCTGAATAGTTATATACTGTAACTGTACTAGGACACTCACTGACTGTCACTGTTCATAGGCTAGCTCCTGCGTGTGCGTGCACTCACTCACTGTCTGTGTACTGTACACACACTCTATTTCCTTCTGAATAGTTATATACTGTAACTGTACTAGGACACTCACTGACTGTCACTGTTCATAGGCTAGCTCCTGCGTGTGCGTGCACTCACTGTCTGTGTACTGTACACACACTCTATTTCCTTCTGAATAGTTATATACTGTAACTGTACTAGGACACTCACTGTCACTGTTCATAGGCTACTAGCTCCTGCGTGTGTGTGTGCACTCACCGTCTGTGTACTGTACACACACTCTATTTCCTTCTGATTACTGATTGATTATTGTAAATTCTACTTCCTGACAGTTACTACTTACTTACTGTAGTAGGGACACTCACTCAGTCACTGTTCATAGGCTAGCTCCTGCACGTGTGTGCGCGCGCGTGCGTGCACTCACTGTCTGTAGTGTACACACACTCTATTTCCTTGTGATTACTACTGATTATTGTAACTTCTAGTTGTACTTCCTGACTGTTACTACTTACTTACTGTACTAGGGACACTCACTCACTCTCTGTTCATAGGCCAGCTCCTGCGCGTGTTTGCACGTGCGTGCACTCACTGTCTGTAGTGTACACACACTCTATTTCCTTGTGATTACTACTGATTATTGTAACTTCTAGTTGTACTTCCTGACTGTTACTACTTACTTACTGTACTAGGTAGTCGGGACACTCACTCAGTCACCTCACCCACCAACCCACTCCATTAAAGTACCCCACTTTTCACCCGCCCTTTTCAAAAACTTTTGTGTTTACGCCCAAAACATCGAAGATGTCTGGAAGTGGCAGCCAGCGCGGTTTGGGCAAGGGGAAGGGCAGCAAGGGAATCAGGAGGAGAGGGAGCAGCATTGTGGCAAGCCGCGGGCACGGCCGCGCCACCATGCACAGTTCCGCAGCAGCAGCAGCAGCGTCAGTGGCTAACATTCCTCCCATAGCCACTGGCCGTGGACGCCTTGGGCGCCGCCCAGCAGGAGCATCTGCAACTCACGCTGCAGAGACACAGCAGCAGCAGCAGCGTGTAGCACCTGCTCCGATTTTCCTCCAGCCGGGTCGGAAACGTCCCATTGAGGAAAAGGATGCAGACACTGTGGTGCAACTGATGACGGAGGATGAGCAGCCCGCCATCAGCTCTGCATCCGAGGCCTCCACCCTCACCACCACCACCCCTGTTCGCAGCAGCCGCCCAGCAGGGCCTGGGGAGGAGGCCAGTTCACCGTCAGTCGCCGACCTGTCACTCAGCACTCTTTTGACCCCAGGCATGATGCGTCAATTGTCTGCTGTTGTTGGCGATTTGGAGGAGGAGATGCTGATGGGCACTTTGGGGGATGAGGGATTGGACAGCAAGACTGTGGCGACAGTCAAGCAGCCCATCCATGCATCAGGAGAGGAGTTTGGGGGGTCATCATCCCAGCAGGACATGTTTCAGGAGGGGGAGGCTGATGATTACACGGTGACAGACAGAGACTGGGTGCCACCACCTCCAGGGGATGTCGTCCTCAGCAGCTCTGAGGAGGAGGAGGAGGATGCGCTTGTGGGCCTTGCAAGGAGGCGCATCATTGCAAGCATTGGCAGCAGTAGGCAGGTCCCACAGCCTGCTGGTGTCTCAGGCTCAGCAGCAGCAGCAGCATCTGCCAGTACCACCACCAGCCGCACCCAAGCCCCCCCCCAACCACCACAGGGAGACAGGCAGCAGCGGTTCCATGCCGTAGGGGGTCGTTTTTGTCACCAATCTGGCGTTTTTTCACCATGCCCACAGTGTACAGCAAGTACGCCACTTGCAACCACTGTCAGCGGAAGTTGAGCAGAGGTGCAGACCAATTAAAGTTCAGCACCAGCTCTCCCATCAACCACCTTGCTGCGAAACATTTCCACCAGCATGAGGAGTTCCAGAGGCTGAAGGCATCTGGTGCTGGCAGTGGCACCACACCCATCACTGCACAGCCTTCAGCAGCAGCAGCAGCAGCAACAGCAGCCACCCGCCCTCCTGCTCCTCCAGCAGCACCAGCAGGAGTGTGGAAACGCACTGCTCCTCCCCCCTCTGCAACTCCTGCCGCCGACACTGAGGCCTGTTCTGGCAGCCAGTCATCAGTGGCCTCCTCTGCTGTGTCTGCTGATTCCCGTGCCAGCAAAAGGCCACGACAGAGCCTTTTGAGCGAGTCCTTCCAGGGGGTGGTTAGGGCTCTGCCTCCCAGCAGCCGTCGCGTGCGGCAGCTGAACGGCTTGCTGGCACGGGCCATGTGCTCCCAACTCCTGCCGTACACGCTTGTGCAGGAGGGGAGCGACATGCGTGCGCTGCTTGCTTGTGCAGCCCCAGACTGGCAGCTCCCCAGCAGACACTTCTTCGCCCGCAAGGCCATTCCTGCACTGCACCGCTTTGTGATGGCCAATGTGGAGCGAGGGCTGGAGCACGCGGTTGGTGAAAGAGTCCACGTCACCATGGACTCCTGGAGCAGCCGCTTCGGGACAGGCCGCTACCTGTCTTTCACTGTCCACTGGGTCAGCTTGGTGGAAGGGGATGAGGATGGGAGAGCAGCAGCGGGCACAGCAGCAGCAACACAGTGGGTGGTGCCCCCCCGCAGGGTCAGGGGAACTGCAGCAGGTTCCTCCGATCCTCTGCCATCCTCCGGCACACCTGGCCAAACCCCCCGCCTCAGCAGCAGCGTGAAGGCCCGCCACTGCCAAGCGCTGCTGCACTTGGTCAGCCTTGGGAAGACCAAGCTGACGGCAACCCATGTGTTGGCCAAACTCCAGGAGCAGGAGAGGATTTGGCTGACCCCCAGAGGCCTCAGAGTCGGAGAGGTGGTGGCCGACAATGGGGCCAATCTGGTTGCCGCAATAGACAGGGGAAACCTGACCCACATCCCCTGTCTTGCCCACGTGCTGAACATGGTGGTGCAAAAGTTCTTGCGCACCTACCAGGGGATGGGCGAACTGCTGGAAACGGCAAGGAACGTTGTGCGTCACTTCTGGCACTCGGCTGCAGCCTGTGCGAGCCTGGAAGACGTGCAAAACAAGCTGGAGCTGCCACGCCATCGGCTGATCCTTGACGTTCCGACTCGCTGGAACTCCACCCTGGCGATGTTGGAGCGTCTGGTTGAACAGAAGCACGCTGTCAACCAGTACCTTGCCCTGGCCACTGTTTCCGCTGCTCGGAGAAGGGACAAGACCAGCAACATCCCGTCCATCGTCCCCGATGATGACTGGAGGCACATGCAGCAGGTGTGCTTAGTGCTGGCTCCCTTTCTGCAGGCCACTAACATGGTGAGCAGGGACCATGCTATGGTCTGCGAGTGGGTGCCCCTGGTTTGTCTGCTGAACAGGGCCCTCGATGCTTTGCTGGAACAGGGAGCGGCAGCCTTGGACCAGCAGGAGCGGCAAGCAGCTGCACAGTCCACCTCTGAGGGGGAGGAGGAGGAGGACTTGGTGGAGGTCCCTGACCTTGCTGCTGATGAGGGGGATCAGCACAGCGCAGCTGAGTTGGTGCGGGGGTGGAGAGAGGATGAGGCGGCAGAGGAGGAGGATGAGGAGGACAGCACTGCCGTCGATGTGCCAGCACACGTGGCCCGCCTCTTCCCAATGGCAGCGCACATGCTGGCGTGCCTGCGCAAGGACCCCAGGGTGATCCAGATGAAGCAGAGGGAGGACATCTGGATCAGCATGATGTTGGACCCACGCCTCAAGGGGAAGTTGAGCCAGTTCCTGCCGCCTGCAGGAGGAGACCCAGCGCAACAAATAAGGAGCTTGCAGCAGGCCCTTGTTGAGCGCTTGGAGGAAGCCTTCCCCCAGCCTTCCACCCCCACTGTCCAGCAGCCAGCACAGAGGCAGCAGCAGGTGCCTGCATCCAGCAGCAAGCGCCCCACAGACCTGCTGTCTCTCAGCCACGAGCTCTACAGGACTGTAGAGGCTCCGGCAGCAGTGACTAGAGAGGAGGTGCATGATGCAGCAGCATCCTCCTCCGGTCACAGCCAGCGCCTGACCCGCATGGTGGCTGACTACATGGGGTCCTACAGCGGGCTTGACAGCGATGCCCCTGTTGATCCCATGGAGTATTGGGTCAAGCGCCTGGAGAGCTGGAGCGAGCTGGCGCAGTACGCCCTGGAAGTGCTGTCCTGCCCCCCTTCCAGCGTGCTGTCCGAGCGCTGCTTCAGTGCAGCTGGTGGCGTGGTCACCGAGAAACGCTCACGTCTGTCTCACAAGTCTGTGGACAGACTGACGTTTCTCAAGATGAACCAGGCGTGGGTGGAAGGCGAGTTCCTGGCCCCTGTTGTCGGCGAGAGGGGGACATGAACTGGCTAAGAACCATCGTTAATGTGCCTTACCACCCTTTACCACCTCCTGGCTCCTGCTCACTAAGCCAGCCTGGTTCAGTTTGACTATTACGTCGCCTGCAGCCACACATTTTACACCTACAGTGGGCTGCTGTGTACTGCCCTTCTGCTGTCTGTCTGTGTTTCCCACTGCCAGGGTACACAGAATTACATTCTGCTGCCACTCTGTCACCAGCTATTACGTCAAACAATAGCTATATATCTGTGTAATTGGTTGTACAAACAAAACCAAAAAACCATTAAAAAAAAAAAAAAAAAGGTTTAATTTTTCTGAGGTGCCCGGGTTGAAAACTGTGTTGTCCCAGTTGTGTATTGGACACGATGTGGGCTGCACGACCGCTGTCTGGGACCTCCTGTTGTGTTTATTTACAGCCCTGGTATCACCGCTAGGTACCAGGGCTATTATGTCACGCTGCCTGCCTGCTGCCACACTCACACTACTCCTCCATTCCTCCTGCTGCTGCTGTCTGTCTGTGTTTCCCACTGCCAGGGTACACAGAATTACCTTCTGCTGCCACACTGCCACCAGCTATTACGTCAAACAATAGCTGCTCACATTACTCCTCCATTCCTCCTGCTGCTGCTGCTGTCGGTCTGTGTTTCCCACTGCCAGGGTACACAGAATTACATTCTGCTGCCACTCTGCCACCAGCTATTACGTCAAACAATAGCTATATATCTGTGTAATTGGTTGTACAAACAAAACCAAAAAACCATTAAAAAAAAAAAAAGGTTTAATTTTTCTGAGGTGCCCGGGTTGAAAACTGTGTTGTCCCAGTTGTGTATTGGACACGATGTGGGCTGCACGACCGCTGTCTGGGACCTCCTGTTGTGTTTATTTACAGCCCTGTTATCACCGCTAGGTACCAGTAGTGTTGGGCGAACAGTGTTCGCCACTGTTCGGGTTCTGCAGAACATCACCCTGTTCGGGTGATGTTCGAGTTCGGCCGAACACCTGACGGTGCTCGGCCAAACCGTTCGGCCATATGGCCGAACTAAGAGCGCATGGCCGAACGTTCCCCGAACGTTCGGCTAGCGCTGTGATTGGCCGAACGGGTCACGTGGTTCGGACCCGAACGCGCTCTGATTGGCCGAACGGTCACGTGGTTCGGGTAAATAAATACCCGAACCACGTCATATCTCCGCCATTTGTCTGTGGGTTTAGCTTTGGGTAGGCAGGCAGGGTAGTTCGCGCTCCAGCCACGCTAGCCAGGGTCCCCCCTGTCATTGTGTCACTGCTGGGAACAGTAGTACACCGCTTGCTCAGCCACACTATATAGCATTCTGTTTACTGCCACTCTGTGTACCTCGCTCAGCCACACTATATAGCATTCTGTTTACTGCCACTCTGTGTCTGCTGGGAATAGTAGTACACCGCTTGCTCAGCCACACTATATAGCATTCTGTTTACTGCCACTCTGTGTACCTCGCTCAGCCACACTATATAGCATTCTGTTTACTGCCACTCTGTGTCTGCTGGGAATAGTGGTACACCGCTCGCTCAGCCACACTATATAGCATTCTGTTCACTGTTCTGTGTCTGCTTGGAATAGTGGTACACCGCTCGCTCAGCCACACTATATAGCATTCTGTTTACTGTTCTGTGTCTGCTGGGAATAGTGGTACACCGCTCGCTCAGCCACACTATATAGCATTCTGTTTACTGTTCTGTGTCTGCTGGGAATAGTGGTACACCGCTCGCTCAGCCACACTATATAGCATTCTGTGCACTGTTCTGTGTCTGCTGGGAATAGTGGTACACCGCTCGCTCAGCCACACTATATAGCATTCTGTTCACTGTTCTGTGTCTGCTGGGAATAGTGGTACACCGCTCGCTCAGCCACACTATATAGCATTCTGTTTACTGTTCTGTGTCTGCTGGGAATAGTGGTACACCGCTCGCTCATCCACACTATATAGCATTCTGTTCACTGTTCTGTGTCTGCTGGGAATAGTGGTACACCGCCCGCTCAGCCACACTATATAGCATTCTGTTCACTGTTCTGTGTCTGCTGGGAATAGTGGTACACCGCTCGCTCAGCCACACTATATAGCATTCTGTTCTTTGTTCTGTGTCTGCTGGGAACAGTAGTACACCGCTCGCTCAGCCAGAGTATATAGCATTGTGTTTACTGCCACTCTGTGTACACCGCTCAGCCAGACTATATACCATTGTTTACTGACACTCTGTGTACACCGCTCAGCCAGACTATATACCATTGTTTACTGACACTCTGTGTACACCGCTCAGCCAGACTATATACCATTGTTTACTGCCACTCTGATTCTGCTGGGAACAGTAGTACACCGCTCGCTCAGCCAGACTATATAGCATTGTGTTTACTGCCACTCTGTGTACACCGCTCAGCCAGACTATATACCATTGTTTACTGACACTCTGTGTACACCGCTCAGCCAGACTATATACCATTGTTTACTGAAACTCTGTGTACACCGCTCAGCCAGACTATATACCATTGTTTACTGCCACTCTGATTCTGCTGGGAACAGTAGTACACCGCTCGCTCAGCCAGACTATATACCATTGTTTACTGACACTATATAGCAGACTATATAGCATTGTGTGTACACCGCTCAGCCAGACTATATACCATTGTTTACTGACACTCTGTGTACACCGCTCAGCCAGACTATATACCATTGTTTACTGCCACTCTGATTCTGCTGGGAACAGTAGTACACCGCTCGCTCAGCCAGACTATATACCATTGTTTACTGACACTCTGTGTACACCGCTCAGCCAGACTATATACCATTGTTTACTGCCACTCTGATTCTGCTGGGAACAGTAGTACACCGCTCGCTCAGCCAGACTATATACCATTGTTTACTGACACTCTGTGTACACCGCTCAGCCAGACTATATACCATTGTTTACTGCCACTCTGATTCTGCTGGGAACAGTAGTACACCGCTCGCTCAGCCAGACTATATACCATTGTTTACTGACACTATATAGCAGACTATATAGCATTGTGTGTACACCGCTCAGCCAGACTATATACCATTGTTTACTGCCACTCTGATTCTGCTGGGAACAGTAGTACACCGCTCGCTCAGCCAGACTATATAGCATTGTGTTTACTGCCACTCTGTGTACACCGCTCAGCCAGACTATATACCATTGTTTACTGACACTCTGTGTACACCGCTCAGCCAGACTATATACCATTGTTTACTGAAACTCTGTGTACACCGCTCAGCCAGACTATATACCATTGTTTACTGCCACTCTGATTCTGCTGGGAACAGTAGTACACCGCTCGCTCAGCCAGACTATATACCATTGTTTACTGACACTATATAGCAGACTATATAGCATTGTGTGTACACCGCTCAGCCAGACTATATACCATTGTTTACTGACACTCTGTGTACACCGCTCAGCCAGACTATATACCATTGTTTACTGCCACTCTGATTCTGCTGGGAACAGTAGTACACCGCTCGCTCAGCCAGACTATATACCATTGTTTACTGACACTCTGTGTACACCGCTCAGCCAGACTATATACCATTGTTTACTGCCACTCTGATTCTGCTGGGAACAGTAGTACACCGCTCGCTCAGCCAGACTATATACCATTGTTTACTGACACTCTGTGTACACCGCTCAGCCAGACTATATACCATTGTTTACTGCCACTCTGATTCTGCTGGGAACAGTAGTACACCGCTCGCTCAGCCAGACTATATACCATTGTTTACTGACACTATATAGCAGACTATATAGCATTGTGTGTACACCGCTCAGCCAGACTATATACCATTGTTTACTGACACTCTGTGTACACCGCTCAGCCAGACTATATACCATTGTTTACTGCCACTCTGATTCTGCTGGGAACAGTAGTACACCGCTCGCTCAGCCAGACTATATACCATTGTTTACTGACACTCTGTGTACACCGCTCAGCCAGACTATATACCATTGTTTACTGCCACTCTGATTCTGCTGGGAACAGTAGTACACCGCTCGCTCAGCCAGACTATATACCATTGTTTACTGACACTCTGTGTACACCGCTCAGCCAGACTATATACCATTGTTTACTGCCACTCTGATTCTGCTGGGAACAGTAGTACACCGCTCGCTCAGCCAGACTATATAGCATTGTGTTTACTGCCACTCTGTGTACACCGCTCAGCCACACTATATAGCATTGCGTACTCTGCCAGTCAGTGTGTATATTGCTGGGATCAGTAATACTCCACTCACCGTCAACCACTATATGAGCTCAACATGAGTTCCCCAGAGACCTCCGCTGTGAGCAGCACTCCCAACAACAGCAACAGCCAACGCCCCACGCAAGCTATAACATCCACCCCAGCAGCCAGTGGTCAGCAGCAGCCCTCCCCGGAGGAGAACGTTGTGTCCATCAGTCCGTCGCCAGAGCGATTAATGAGGGCTGCCATTGAGGAGATGATGGGGCCTGATGTGGAGGAGGAGGTCTGGCTCAGGCCAGCATCCCAAGTTAATGTTGAGGACGATGAGGGGTCTGTGTCTGGGGATGTTGGGGTGGCAGAGGTGGTGGGTGGGTCAGACTCAGGAGAAGAGTTGTATGATGAGGATGATGATCGGGACCATCTGTATGTGCCTCAGAGTCCGACCCCGGAAAACATGTTGTATCGTGTGTTTAGGTACTAAAATCTGCGTTCCCTCCCAGTAGTGTTGGGCGAACAGTGTTTGCCACTGTTCGGGTTCTGCAGAACATCACCCTGTTCGGGGTGACTATATAGCAGACTATATAGCATTGTGTTTAATGCCACTCTGTGTACACGGCTCAGCCACACTATATAGCATTGTGTTTACTTCCACTCTGTGTCTGCTGGGAACAGTAGTACACCGCTCACCCGCCACTGTATAGCATTGTGCTCTGTGTCACTGCTGACAATAGTGGTACACCGCTCACCCACCACTGTATAGCATTTCTGTACTGCCACTGTACTGCTGCCAGTCAGCGTGTACTTTAAGGATAAGTGAAATGAGGAAGAAATCCGGTGAAAGAGGGAGGGGCAAGGGAAGAGGTGTTTCCCCTGACGGTTCACGTACAGGCCACAGGGGAGCACCCAAGAAAACCCACTCAATACTGCCCATGTTGTCCAGGACAACAACCCTCACAGATCCAAAAGAACAGGACCAGATAATTACTTGGATGACCTCTCAAGCGTCCAGCAGTGGGTTAAGCAGCACCAGCACATCACGCACGAGGTCCGAGTCCTCAGCCAGTTAAAGTCTGGGCTTTCTTTGAAGACTGCACTGAGGATGTTACCATGGCGATTTGCAAGGTGTGCAAGACCCGCCTGAGCAGGGGGAAAAGTATTAACAACCTCTCCACCACCAGCATGAGCCGCCACATTCTATCCAAACATCCCACTCTGTGGGCAAACGCGGCAGGACAGGGTACCACCAGCAACACTGCCTCCCTTGGGTTCACCAGACTCACCACCAGACCCGCCTCAGCAGCAGCAGTAGCCCAGCCATTGCGTGGTTCACAACATTCACAAACATCAGACGATGCTGACACTGTCACTTTCCGGACTAGTGCTCTTGAGGTCTCCCAGTGTTCATCAAACACAACAACCAACAGCCCTTCGGTGTGCAGCGCTACGGTTGAGTTGTCTGTCTCTGAGATGTTTGAGCACAAGAGGAAATTGCCAGCAAATGACCCCCGGGCCGTGGCAGTAACAGCCAGCCAGCATAGCCAAGCTTCTGGCCTGCGAAATGCTGCCATATCGAGTGGTGGAGACAAACAGCTTCAAGGGCATGATGTCAGTGGCCATCCCACGTTACGTTGTTCCCAGCCGCTACCACTTTGCGCGCTCTGCAGTGCCTGAGTTGCATGAGCACGTGGTCAGCTAAATAACCCGAAGCTTGAAGAATGCCGTTGCCTGCAAGGTTCACCTCACCACTGACACCTGGACGAGTGCGTTCGGCCAGGGTCGATACATCTCCCTTACCGCGCACTGGGTGAACCTTGTGGAGCCTGGCAGCGATTCCTCACCTGCTACGGCGCGGGTGTTGCCCACGCCGCAAACAGCTGGATAACAACAGCAGCACCTACCTCTCTGACTCCTTCTCCTCCAACGCATCTCAAAGCTGTACCTCATCCGGAAATGCTAACCCAGCACCAGCAGCAGTAGGATCGTGGAAGCAGTGCAGCACAGCTGTTGGCATGCGTCAGCAAGCGTTGCTGAAGCTGATCTGCCTTGGGGATAAGCAGCACACAGGGGAGGAAATTTGGAGGGGAATAAAGGAACAGACGGATTTGTGGCTGGCACCGCTGGACCTGAAACCGGGCATGAAGCTAGACACCTGGCACGAACTGGCAATGTACGCAATAGAGGTGCTGGCTTGCCCGGCAGCCAGCGTTATGTCGGAACGCTGTTTCAGTGCTGCCGGAGGCATCATCACAGATCGGCGTATCCGCCTCTCCACAGAAAATGCAGACCGTCTGACTCAAATTAAAATGAATCAATCCTGGATTGGAAACGACTACGCAACACTCCTGGACCCCAACCAAGTAACATGACCGATGAACATCTGGGATGGTTTAGCGTTTCCGGTCCCTGTTTATTGAACCTCTCATCTGTATTACATTTATGACTGCATGGCGGCAAAAAGCATTGCTGCTATATCCGCACGCTTTTTGTCCTCATGCAAGGCCTGGGTTGTTGTGTCTCACAAAGCGTGGCCTTCTCCTCCTGCGCCTCCTCCTGTTCCATCACGTGTGCTGCTGCTGCTGCTGCTGCTGCTGGGTTACCGTTGCCGCGTGGTCCCTGTTTATGGAACCTCTTATCTTTATTACATTTATGACTACATGGCGGTACAAAGCATGCTATCCGCACGCTTTTTGTCCTCATGCAAGGCCTGGGTTGTTGTGTCTCACAAAGCGTGGCCTTCTCCTCCTGCGCCTCCTCCTGTTCCATCACGTGTGCTGCTGCTGCTGCTGCTGCTGGGTTAGCGTTGCCGCGTGGTCCCTGTTTATTGAACCTCTTATCTTTATTACATTTATGACTACATGGCGGTACAAAGCATGCTATCCGCACGCTTTTTGTCCTCATGCAAGGCCTGGGTTGTTGTGTCTCACAAAGCGTGGCCTTCTCCTCCTGCGCCTCCTCCTGTTCCATCACGTGTGCTGCTGCTGCTGCTGCTGCTGCTGGGTTACCGTTGCCGGTCCCTGTTTATGGAACCTCTTATCTTTATTACATTTATGACTACATGGCGGTACAAAGCATGCTATCCGCACGCTTTTTGTCCTCATGCAAGGCCTGGGTTGTTGTGTCTCACAAAGCGTGGCCTTCTCCTCCTGCGCCTCCTCCTGTTCCATCACGTGTGCTGCTGCTGCTGCTGCTGCTGGGTTAGCGTTGCCGCGTGGTCCCTGTTTATTGAACCTCTTATCTTTATTACATTTATGACTACATGGCGGTACAAAGCATGCTCTCCGCACGCTTTTTGTCCTCATGCAAGGCCTGGGTTGTTGTGTCTCACAAAGCGTGGCCTTCTCCTCCTGCGCCTCCTCCTGTTCCATCACGTGTGCTGCTGCTGGGTTAGCGTTGCCGCGTGGTCCCTGTTTATTGAACCACTTATCTTTATTACATTTATGACTGCATGGTGGTACAAAGCATGCTATCCGCACGCTTCTTGTCCTCATGCAAGGCCTGGGTTGTTGTGTCTCAAAGCGTGGCCTTCTCCTCCTGCGCCACCCTCCTCCTGTTCCATCACGTGTGCTGCTGCTGGGTTAGCATTACCGGTCCCTTTTCCTGGAACCTCTTATATGTATTACATTTATGACTGCATGCCGACAAAAAGCATGTTACCTGTGCAAAGAAAACAGACATTTCCCGCATTTAAAAGACAGTTTTCCCTTTGAAACTTTAAAATCGATTTTCTCAAAAACTATAAGCTCTTTTTGCTAAATTTTTTTTTCCTCTTGTACCCACTCCCAAGGTGCACATACCCTGTAAATTTGGGGTATGTAGCATGTAAGGAGGCTTTACAAAGCACAAAAGTTCGGGTCCCCATTGACTTCCATTATGTTCGGAGTTCGGGTCGAACACCCGAACATCGCGGACATGTTCGGCCTGTTCGGCCCGAACCCGAACATCTAGATGTTCGCCCAACACTAGGTACCAGGGCTATTATGTCACGCTGCCTGCCTGCTGCCACACTCACACTACTCCTCCATTCCTCCTGCTGCTGCTGCTGTCGGTCTGTGTTTCCCACTGCCAGGGTACACAGAATTACATTCTGCTGCCACTCTGCCACCAGCTATTACGTCAAACAATAGCTATATATCTGTGTAATTGGTTGTACAAACAAAACCAAAAAACCATTAAAAAAAAAAAAAAGGTTTAATTTTTCTGAGGTGCACGGGTTGAAAACTGTGTTGTCCCAGTTGTGTATTGGACATGATGTGGGCTGCACGACCGCTGTCTGGGACCTCCTGCCTGCTGTGTTTATTTACAGCCCTGGTATCACCGCTAGGTACCAGGGCTATTATGTCACGCTGCCTGCCTCATTGAGTGCCTGCTGCCACACACTCATTCTCCTCCCCTGCTGCTGAATTTACCTCCTGCTGTCTGTGTGTTTCCACTGCCAGGGAGCACATACAATGGCGCTTCCAACATGCGTGCGCCACCAGCTATTTGTTACGCTCAAAAATAGCTGCATTTCTTTAAAAAAAAAATTGAAAAGAGAAATAAGTGAAGAAGAAGACGATATAGAAGAGGATGAAGAAGATGAAGAAGAAGAAGATGAAGAAGAAGAAGATGAAGAAGAAGAAGAAGAAGAAGAAGGAGAAGAAGAAGAAGATGAAGAAGAAGAAAATGAAGAAGAAGAAGATGAAGAAGAAGAAGATGAAGAAGAAGAAGGAGAAGAAGAAGAAGATGAAGAAGAAGAAGAATAAGATGAAGAAGAAGAAGAAGATGAAGAAGATGAAGAAGAAGATGAAGAAGATGAAGAAGAAGAAGATGAAGAAGATGAAGAAGATGAAGAAGAAGATGAAGAAGAAGAAGATGAAGAAGAAGAAGATGAAGAAGCTGAAGAAGAAGAAGATGAAGAAGAAGAAGAAGATGATGATGAAGAAGATGAAGAAGATGATGATGAAGAAGATGAAGAAGATGAAGAAGAAGAAGATGAAGAAGAAGAAGAAGAAGAAGACAATATAGAAGAAGAAGAAGATATAGAAGAAGAAGATATAGAAGAAGAAGATATAGAAGAAGAAGAAGATAGAAGATAAAGAAGAAGAAGAAGAAGAAGTATATACAGTACTGAACAAAATTCTGGACACAACTTCTCTTTTCACCTTTTTTTTTTAAAGGAACATCCCCACATAATCACTTGCTGTTGTTACTTGGAAAAAAAGATGTTTCTTGCATCATTCACCCTCAGAACAAGTGTTGGAAGCTATTTAAGGCCAATTCGAATAGTCAGCTCGAATAATGAGCTCTAATACCGACTCGAATAGTGAGCTCGAAGTCCGAGGTCGAATCGAATAGTAAAAATTATTCGACTCGAATATTCGACTGACCTCGAATAATTTACTATTCGAATTCGACCAAACTCGAATTTTAAAAAGGGGTATTTGAGCACCACTAGTGCCAAGTGCAAAGTGCAAAGTGCCAAGTGCAAAGTGCCACGTGCCAAGTGCAAAGTGCCACATGCCAAGTGCAAAGTGCCAAATGCCAAGTGCAAAGTGCCACGTGCCAAGTGCAATGTGCCAAGTTACACGTGCCATGTGCCAAGTGACAGTCAGAAATCAGAGGAGAAGACACTAACTGTCACACTGGCACTGCTCAGCAGCACAGCAGTTCTGTAGTAAGCTAACACAGTAGTACTACTACTCTAACAACTACTAGCACTGACTGCAGTACTACAGTACTAACTACACAATAACACAGTGATCCTATTCCCTAACCTAACCTATACTGTAGCTAGCTAAGGCTAATAGCTGGCCAGCAGGCAGCAGCTGGTGGCCTGGTCTGTGCACAGCACACACACAGACACATAGCAGCTGCAGCAGCCCTGCAGCACACACTCTGACTGTCACACAATGGAAATCAAGCTAATTAACAATATAACAATAGTGTAGTGATAGTGAAGGGGTTAATCACTGAACAGCTTTAGGTTTACCACTGTGTACAGCACTTGCTAGGCCAGCAGCACTGGAGCATGTCTCTCAGTGAGCATTCACAAGCTAGGATATTTCTCATCAGGGCAGCCCTCCTTATTATACAGGGGTGCTGGCCAGGGTTCCTTTCTGTGATTGGGTGCCAGGGCTTAGGCTGGGAGCCCTCTGATTGGCTCAATGAGGTCAGGTGGGGCTGGCCAGGGTTCCCCTCTGTGATTGGTTGCTAGGGCTTCTGCTGGGAGCCCTCTGATTGGCTCAATGATGTCCTGGGCGTCATCTACTTCGTTACAGTATCTCGATAGTCGGATATCTGTGGATATCCGCGGCTATCCGCAGATATCTGCATTGCCAGCCAACTATCTGCAGATAGCTACCCGGATTTCCACAGAAATCCGGTATCTGAATCTGAATTGGATAGCTGAAAAAAGGTCGGGTATCCAGGTTACCCGGATATCCGGAATTTGGATGAGCAGCACTTTTTATTTTACATAGAGGTCCGAGTCCCTTTAACCCTTCCCACTGCTGGTACGCATATCTACGCCCCTAAACTTCACTTGTGCACCAGGGGTGTAGATGTGCCTATATATTTATTTACCACACGGCTTGCGATTTCTGTTCCGCTCTTGTTTGTTTTGGTCCCCATCCCACTGGTCTGTGATAGTGCCTTGGCTGGGATTCAAACCAAGGGCCCATCGCTGCAAGGCGAGAGTAGAGTTGGGCCGAACCTCCGATTTTAGATTCGCGAACCGGGTTCGCGAACTTCCGCGGAAGGTTCGGTTCGCGTTAAAGTTCGCGAACCGCAATAGACTTCAATGGGGATGCGAACTTTGAAAAAAAAAATAATTATGCTGGCCACAAAAGTGATGGAAAAGATGTTTCAAGGGGTCTAACACCTGGAGGGGGGCATGGCGGAGTGGGATACACGCCAAAAGTCCCCGGGAAAAATCTGGATTTGACGAAAAGCAGCGTTTTAAGGGCAGAAATCACATTGAATGCTAAATGACAGGCCTAAAGTGCTTTAAAACATCTTGCATGTGTATACATCAATCAGGTAGTGTAATTAAGGTACTGCTTCACACTGACACACCAAACTCCACTGAACAGAACAGGTATGCAGTGGCGGGTTCACTAAACAGGTATACAGTGGCGGGTCCACTGAACAGAACAGGTATGCAGTGGCAGGATCACTGAACAGGTATGCAGTGGTGGTGGGTGGGTTCACAGAACAGGTATGCAGTGGCAGGATCACTGAACAGGTATGCAGTGGCAGGATCACAGTACAGGTATGCAGTGGGCTGAGGGCTCACTGAACAGAACAGGTATGCAGCCAGGAAGAAGTTAAGCCTAACTAATCTTTCCCTATATGAGAGACTGCAGCAGCTCGCCCTACTCTCACTAATGCAGGCACACGAGTGGCCGTAATGGCCGCCGCTGCCTGCCTTATATAAGGGGGGTGGGGCTCCAGGGGCTAGTGTAGCCTAATTGGCTACACTGGGCCTGCTGACTGTGATGTAGAGGGTCAAAGTTGACCCTCAGGTGCATTATGGGGCGAACCGAACTTCTTCCGCAAAACGTTCGCGTGCGGTACCCGCACGCGAACCACCTAAGTTCGCGCGAACCACGTTCGCCGGCGAACCGTTCGGCCCAACTCTAGGCGAGAGTGATGAAAACTGGAATTTTCCTTTAACTTGTTTATAAATAATTTACAGCTTATTTGTAAGATCAATTGTGTCATAGTTTGGTACTTTTTATGTATGTAGGTTTTTCTTCTGCACCCCTTATCAGTATACAGCTCTGCAGGATACATTGGTGCTTTATAAATAAAACATATTAATAATCATATCAAAAGTATTGTGTTTGCAAAAAACACAGAAATGTGTGGTGCAGTACAATCCATAAAAGACATCTGAAGTTTACAAGGTGACCTAGATAAGCCAAACGATTTGATGATTACATGGAAAATAAGGTTCTGTGTGGATAAATGTAAAATTATGTATGTGAAGGCTAAAAACCTGCAAGCAACATATGATTTAGGGGAATTAGATTATGTGAATCTATAATAGAAAGGATCTTAGCATTCCTGTAGATTATAGTCTCAATAATGCACATAGTGCCCACCTGCAGCCTCTAACGTGAGCAAGAGTCTTGTTTGTATGGTATAAAATAGGAATAACTGCAACAGAAACACACAATTTTGTCCTCGTAGAAAATATTGCTGTACAAATTCAGTTGCATGTGGCCTGGTATTAGTCATGGAGAGAATCCGAAGAAATCACAAGAAAAGTTGTTTGGGTGATACATTTAATGACTAGCTGTACAAGATTGGTTTGCCAGCTTTCGAAACTTTAAGTTTCTTCTTCAAGCAGGATACAGAACTGGATTAGTTCTGATCCAGTTATGTATCATGCTTGAAGAAGAAACTTAGGTTCTCTACCAATTCCCAGAAATATGTTCTGAAACAAAAAGGGGTACCAAGGAGTTACTAAGAAGCATAAAGAACGTCTTTATAAGTATATCCTAGGTGGACCAAATGTGATAAACGCAAAAAAGAGGTAATTAAAACACCACTGCAGTTATGCAAAAAAGATAACTTCCTCCCCCATTCAACCACCACCACCACCACCAAGAGCACCACCAGAGTGGAACAAACTATGAAAACTGGATCTCTTACCTATGATGGCAGCATGTAGTGATCTAACTACTGCAACCAATTCATGATGGCATTCAATGTATCTGGTGAGGGGCTCTCCATAGATGAACTCCAGATTCCAGAAAGTGAAAAAACAGAAAAACCAGGCACCAATAAAGTGTAATATTTAAAAACACCAGGATAAGGAGCTAAGGAGCAATAAATATGCTACTTAGAAAGGTAGATTGCTAGAGGCAACCACAATAGAAAGACTGTGGAGAAATCCATCTTCACGCGGATAGATCTGCTCTATTACAAGTGCTCCAAGTCTACGGTGTTTCTCTTAACTGACATTGTTAGATTGATCTAAAGAAGTGTGTAAGGTCAGTAAATGTGTCATCTTTTATGTCTAATAAATATCCAATAAATATCTTTTATAATCCATTCCTCATCCAAGCCAGACCACTTATTGTTTCAAACAGCTTACAAGAGCTATACACAACCTGGAGCACCTCCTCCCGCCCATTAAAATCACAATGGAAGCTGTGATGAAATGTGATACCAGCTCCTGTCTGCCCAGAGAAGCTAAGAGTTAGAGCCCTGAAACACTGAATAGCGTTTTGCGGATCGTATCCGTTTTTTTTAAACGCCTCCATTGACTTAAATTAAAATTGCGTAAAATTTTCATGATCACAATTTTTTAAAAATGCGATTGCTGCAATTTTGCCATGATTTTACCGTGATCTTAATGTAATTCAATGGAGATATTTTTTAATAAACAAAAATGACCCACAAAACGCTATTTGGTGTGTCAAGGCCCTTAGACAAGAGGAGAGACTTTAACTAGTCAAGGGAGGGTAGTAGATCCTATTTTGTTTCACAGTATAGCAGATGTAAAAAAAAAACCCTGTTGTTATTTTGCAAATGAGCTTGTGGAACAGCTTGTCTGATTCAGTCCAGCTTCCTGAATAGTAAACATAATCCATAATAGTGTTGTCAGGCTCTATGCCTTTGTCATCCTGCTGATGGCAGCACTGGGGAACTTTGGTGTGGACTTCCGCTGTCTACCAGCAGCTGGCTATCGTTTTGCTGGGAGCTGTGCAGTTCCCCAGCTCACCAGCTGATAAAATTGTGAGAAAATTCTGGCCGGTCACCTGATCAATGTGCTGCATACTGAAAGAGACTCTGAAGCAAGAATAAATCTCGCTTCAGAGCTCATAGTTAGCAGGGGCACGTGTGCCCCTGCTAAACCGACGCAATAGCGCCGCTAAACGGGGGTCCCTTGACCCCCAAACCCCCCACTGCGACACTTGGTCGCAGACTTGGTCGCTCCTGGAGGCAGGGCTAACGGCTGCAGCCCAGCCTCCAGTCGCGTCTGTCAGCGGCGCAACGCCGCCTCTCCCCCGCCCCTCTCAGTGAAGGAAGACTGAGAGGGGCGGGGGAGAGGCGGAGATACGCGCTGACAGACGCGCGTGGGGCAGGGCTGCGGCGGTTAGCCCTGCCCCAACCAGGAAGCGCTCCCCCGCATTACGGAGGGGATTTGGGGGATCAGGGACCCCCGTTAAGCCGCGGGATAGCGGCGGTTTAGCAGGGGCACACATGCCCCTGCTAACTCTGAGGTCTGAAGCGAGATTTATTCAGACTCTCTTTAAGGGTGGACTTGCTAGCAGCACATTGCTAAATCATTCTGGAACTCTTGCAGTGTTGTGACTGTGGCCATTTTTCCTGTGCTTCTTGATCCTTGCCCTTGTACTCTGAACTCCTGTTATTGACCGTTGCTTGTCTGACTATTGTCTTGCCTACTGTCTCTGTATTCATGATCATTTCTGATTACCGTATTTTTCGGAATATAAGATGCACTTTTTCCCCTCCAAAAGTCAATGCTTCTTATATTCCAAATGTTTGGAATTTAGCATGTAATTTTGCGCCGAGGCAGCATGAGCAGCCATTCATCCCCCTCCTAGAGAGAGAACGACAGATCAGGAAGTAACAAGACGGGCATCAGCACGCACCGGTATTGAAGATAAGAAGCAGATGGGAGGACTCGTCGGCTGGATCCTGGATTGGTAATAATGCCTTCCGCTGCGCTCTGCAACAATACCAAGCAGGATGATTGCCGGCTGTCTCCCCGGTATTAATTTAGATCACGGCCACAATATCCACACATATCTGCCGCTCTGCACTGACGCGGCATCTGACCAGTGGCTCTCATTTCCTGGGCCACGCTTAGGAGGGGGACGAATGGCTGCCCATGCTGCCTCTGCTGAGACCCACCAGCACCCAGCCTCTGCAACATCTGTGACCTGGACATTACCCCCTTGCCTTCTTCAGCCTCTGCTGCTGGTGCTTTGGATGGGCACTGATCCCACATCCCACTCCACTGGCCCTCCCCCACAGAACAATGGACAACTGATACTCAAAATTGTAAGTCCTGTTACCTCCTTTACCTATTCCCAATGTCTGTACATTGTTGTATCTGGTTGCACTTTTGTTGATGCTGATTCTAATTGGTGTAGATCTATTAATATAGCTGTTATTACTGGTGCTGATTAATGGAGCTAATCAATGTGGTTAATGAAGCTGGTGGGGGTGGCAGGGGATAAGTGTAGGTAATGGGTAAGTGAGGTAGCAAGGTTTAGTGTAGCTTACATAGAGAGCTTGGTGAGTGGTGAAGGTCCACAAGACGCTCCTACACCTTAGATGCACCTAGGTTTAGTGTATTTTTTTCCCCTGATTTTTATCCTCTAAGGCTAGGTCCACACTAGGCACATTTGCAGGACGGACACTGCAGTCCGGGATCAGGGGAAGATCAGGGGAAGTACCACCAGACCGCAAACTGATCAAAGTGCATCAGTTTTGCATCAGTTTCCGTTCAGTTTTTTACCCCCAAAAACGTAAAGAAAACGTCTCTATCATTAGGAAGGTAGTGGGAGAATTTTTTGAGCCAATAATAAAGTTCAGGCTATCCGTTTTCTCATCCGTTTTTAGTGCTATTTTGCCTGTGGAGATGGAGTTGCGTTTTCTCATTGCTTTTCACTACCCATCCGTGTATCCGTGGTCCGTACAAATGCAGCAATTCCGGACCTTCCGTTCAGGTTTTGAAAACGGGTCCCTGCAAAACGGATCCATTTTTTCTTGGGTGAGGATGGCTGTTATTTTTAATATTAGTATCCGGGACTCAGTTTTTCATCAGGGCTGAAAAACGCAGCCACGGATATGTTTCCGGACCTAGTGTGAACTATACCTAAATCTAGGTGCGTCTTATACTCCAAAGCATCTTATTTTCCCAAAAATACGGTACCTCTTTTGACTATTGCCTGTTTGACTTATCTCTTGTATGCCGATTTGGTTATCCACTCCTGTATATACTGTGAGATCTGTGTTCCTGTTTGTGCCATTGTATATATTGGGCTTGATTCACAAAGCAGTGATAACTGTACTTGCAGTCGCGCTAGCGTTATAGCGTGCGTAGCGTTTTTCACATGCAAACACAAATTTGAGTGCAAAATCGTGCAAAACCGCTAATTTTTGCAAAAAAAATGTTACGCGTGTTATAGCGTGTGCAAAACGCTAGCGGGACCATGATAAGAGTTGTGTGAATTCACTTTGTGAATCAAGCCCATTGTGTAATCTGTGTTATTGCATATTTGTTGCATATATTTGTATAGTTAGATAGTCAGTTAGAGGGGTTCTGGTATTGTGATTCATCGGCCTCGATTCACAAAGCGGTGATAACCCAGTTATCACGCCTAAAAGACTTTAGGCGTGATGACCTTTTCACCACTGAGTTATCACCGATTTTTCCTGCTCTTCGCGCGAAGTTACCGTGCGTAAGCGCGTTCGCGCGTACGCGCGTGAGAGCGCGCGCAAAGTCCCATAGGGCTTAATGGGAGCTTTGCGCGAAGCGTCGGGTGTTGCGCGCGCACTTACGCGCGTACGCGCGTACGCGCGGCAACTTCGCGCGAGTTTCTACTTATCATGCCTAAAGTGACTTTAGGCGTGATAAGGGCCTTTTCACCACGGTGCTAACACTTTGCACCGCTTGGTGAATCGAGCCCATTGTGTTTATCAGATTGTATGATTGTATGTGTATGGTGGATGTACTTTTGAATTGCTGCACCTTTGTAAATAAACACGTTTTCACCTTCAAATCTAACCTGTGCAGATCTCAGTATTTACATACAGTGGTGTGAAAAACTATTTGCCCCCTTCCTGATTTCTTATTCTTTTGCATGTTTGTCACACTTAAATGTTTCTGCTCATCAAAAACCGTTAACTATTAGTCAAAGATAACATAATTGAACACAAAATGCAGTTTTAAATGATGGTTTTTATTATTTAGTGAGAAAAAAAACTCAAAACCTACATGGCCCTGTGTGAAAAAGAAATTCCCCCCTGAACCTAATAACTGATTGGGCCACCCTTAGCAGCAATAACTGCAATCAAGCGTTTGCGATAACTTGCAACGAGTCTTTTACAGAGCTCTGGAGGACTTTTGGCCCACTCATCTTTGCAGAATTGTTGTAATTCAGCTTTATTTGAGGGTTTTCTTGCATGAACCGCCTTTTTAAGGTCATGCCACAACATCTCAATAGGATTCAGGTCAGGACTTTGACTAGGCCACTCCAAAGTCTTCATTTTGTTTTTCTTCAGCCATTCAGAGGTGGATTTGCTGGTGTGTTTTGGGTCATTGTCCTGCTGCAGCACCCAAGATCGCTTCAGCTTGAGTTGACAAACAGATGGCCGGACATTCTCCTTCAGGATTTTTTGGTAGACAGTAGAATTCATGGTTCCATCTATCACAGCAAGCCTTCCAGGTCCTGAAGCAGCAAAACAACCCCAGACCATCACACTACCACCACCATATTTTACTGTTGGTTCTTTTGCTGAAATGCTGTGTTACTTCTATGCCAGATGTAACGGGACAGGCACCTTCCAAAAAGTTCAACTTTTGTCTCGTCGGTCCACAAGGTATTTTCCCAAAAGTCTTGGCAATCATTGAAATGTTTTTTAGCAAAATTGAGACGAGCCTTTGTTCTTTTTGCTTAAAAGTGGTTTGCGCCTTGGATATCTGCCATGCAGGCGGTTTTTGCCCAGTCTCTTTCTTATGGTGGAGTCGTGAACACTGACCTTAATTGAGGCAAGTGAGGCCTGCAGTTCTTTAGATGTTGTCCTGGGGTCTTTTGTGGCCTCTCAGATGAGTTTTCTCTGCACTCTTGGGGTAATTTTGGTCGGCCGGCCACTCCTGGGAAGGTTCATCACTGTTCCATGTTTTTGCCATTTGTGGATAATGGCTCTCACTGTGGTTCGCTGGAGTCCCAAAGCTTAAGAAATGGCTTTATAACCTTTACCAGACTGATAGATCTCAATTACTTTTGTTCTCATTTGTTCCTGAATTTCTTTGGATCTTGGCATGATGTCTAGCTTTTGAGGTGCTTTTGGTCTACTTCTCTGTGTCAGATAGCTCCCATTTAAGTGATTTCTTGATTGAAACAGGTGTGGCAGTAATCAGGCCTTGGGGTGACTACAGAAATTGAACTCAGGTGTGATAAGCCACAGTTAAGTTATTTTTAAATAAGGGGGGCAATCACTTTTTCACACAGGGCCATGTAGATTTGGAGTTTTTTTTCTCACTAAATAATAAAAACCACCATTTAAAACTGCATTTTGTGTTCAATTATGTTATCTTTGACTAATAGTTAACGGTTTTTGATGAGCAGAAACATTTAAGTGTGACAAACATGCAAAAGAATAAGAAATCAGGAAGGGGGCAAATAGTTTTTCACACCACTGTATATGTGATTTCTTGCTCTTGCTTTGTCTTGATAAGAATCTGCATGTGCAGATCTTACAAGCATTATCTAATTCTTAGAATGAAAGGACATCCATAGTGAAAATAAACTGATGCGATAAACAATTGTATCTATCCTCCTTCTCTTAAAAATAACTTTTTTAGCCATCCCACAGTTTTATTTTATATTTAAATCTAGTTTTTAAGTTTTTTACTGCTTATTTAAGTATGCCAGAGCTCAAATCTATGAATTATTGACCCCTTTTATCTCTTTCAAGCTCTCAGAAGCCATTTACTGACAGGAAAGTGTTTTATGGCTGTAATTACTTATCAGTGAGGGTTGTGCTATAGTCTGACCCAGTCACGACCCGAACAGAAACTATTACTTGCATACCTGATTTTTTACTTTTTCAGGCAGAGAAAGAAAAAAAAGGAACTCAGCATAGTCATTTGTGGGCTTGGCACTGCACATACACATGTCTATCTCATCATGTCACATGTCACCTCAGTTGTCCTTTAAGTCTTAAAATGAAGTCCTTAAACTGAACATAAAAACACGAGATTCCGTTCTATTTTATATTTACTTTTTGCAAAACGCATGCAATGAATTATCTCATAAGTTTATTTTCTCTTCAGGTTTGCTTCTACCTAGTATTGCAAGACAGATGCACAATAGCAGCGAGTAAATCATTGAATACATTTATTTTGAAGGTTAAAGAGTTCTAGAAAAGTAGCTCAGTGTAAACAGTAGTCTTGATGATTGCCATGATGGGAAAATAATTCTATGTAATGATTTGGCAAAAGAACTAACTTTTTTTCTATTGATCTTTTTATTCTGCAGAAATAGGAAGATCTAAATCAAGGATTAGGCAGAGGATGGTTTAATAATGCAACAATTCTTATTGACGGCTTCCACTCTGCAGCTTATCTCCCCACATGCCCGCATAGTAATATCCAGGCTTATGAACTATTGAGCAGCAGTGATGAGGACTCATCGTCGACACGTGATGAAGATTAAAACTTTTCAAGGAAATCTGGGAGAAGTTTGTTCTTCAAAGAGAAAATGTCTAAAAGCAAACTAGATACAAAGCATAGCAATAAACTGGGATCAAATAGTAAAAGAAAAAAAAAGAAAAATAAAACACACAGCCAGAGGTTACTTCCTGTGAAAAAGAGAGAAACAGGCTGCTCAAAGGGGAACTACAGTCAAAATGTCTCCTCTGCTCCAAGAGGTCAGCCGTACTGTAAGAATTACAATCAACAATTATTTGCCAGAGAGTTACTGAAAGGGTTAACAGACTGGGTTTCACAGAAGCAGAAAATTTGGGCGACCATGTTCAAGCGGAACTTTGGGCACCGCCATAGGCTCCAATAGAAATCACGGCTATGGGTGGAAATTTGGGTGAATGCAGAATCCGATAAATATAGGGCGGTGGGGCCGTCTTCAGAGCAAAATACAGCTAAAAAAATGGGGTACTTGCACTTGCTATTTGTAGCTGTATTTTGCATTGCGGGCATCCACATTTCCCCCCATAGCCCATTTTTAGGTTCTGTCACAGGCGGTGATAGAAATCACTTCTATCACCGCCTGAGGCAGAACCTGAAAATTTTTATTTTTTCTGGCAGATTGGCGGGAGGAGGGGTTGATAGTTTAGAATAGCTGTGGTGGGGTGGTGAAGACAAGCCATGTGTGGTTGTGTGGAGGGGGGGGTTAAGGTTAGCCCTGGGGGTCGTTTAGGTTAGCCAGGGGGTGGCTAAGGTATGACATGTGGAGTTAAAGGGACTCCGAGCAGTGCAGTAACTATGAAAAGATGCATACCATTTTGAAGCTCTCTTTCTCCTCTTTCCAATGATATATAAACCGCCACCCTATGCCTTTTAGTTTTCATTATTTTCGCGATCGAAATCATGGCCGCCATCTTGGATTCCTTATTCAGCATTGTATTATGCAGGACGACACTTTCCCCAGTGTTGGCAGCTCCATTCAGTGCAATGCAATGAAATACAAGGAACTCAGGGGGATATAATTACAAACATCATGCCAGTAGGTGTGAGGATATAAATAATTAGTTGTGGGTATGCTTAAAGGCATACCCACAGGCACTGCTCGGAGTCCCTTTAAGGTTAGCCATGGGTGGTGGTTAACGTTAACTCTGTTGGGTTGTGGTTGAGTTTAGCCGTGGGGTGGTGGTTAAGGTTAGCCACGGAGGGGGAGGTGGGTGTGTGGTTCAGTGTAGCCATGGGGTGATGCTTAAGGTTAGCCATGGGGGAGGAGGGGTGTGTGTGATTAATTTTAGCTGTGGGGAGAGGTTAATGTTAGCTATGGAGGGATGGTGAAGGTTAGGCATTGGTAGAGAGTGGGTTCAGTCTTCAGTGTGAGAATAGGATTATGTTTAGCTGTATTAAATATCTGTACTACATATTTTTAGTATCATCATTCTCACTATAAGAGTAATTTTTCTGAGCATCCAAATTTCAGGGCGCCCTATTTTTATGTACGCTTGTTTCACTCTGCACAGAAGCACAATAGTTTCATGCCACAATGTCCCAAAATATATATTTGATCACTTATTGTAGTTCATTAGGGTGAAAAAATATAACTATAAGGGCTGTAAGCAAAGGAGAGAACATTTTCCTCACTGGAAGGACTTGGGCACACATTGACATGGTAAAACTATGCAAGTCGCCATGCGATTTCCCAAAATGCATATCATTTGCATTGCTTTCCATTGTAGCACTGACCCCATTCAACTATTATAAGTGGGACAGCACTGGGTTGTGCATAGAAATGCATGTAGCCAGAGCCATTTCTAGCTGTTTTGGTGCACAAGGTGCCTTTTAAGTCCCCATTCCCAATATTGTAAATAAGAACATTGTAGCTTACATTAATACGTTTTGCAGGCACCAAATGCAAATCAATTCAGACCGAATTGAAAGCAATTACAGCTAATTAGCACATTAATATCACCTGCCATATCACTGTTAAAGTATACCGGAATTGTAAATAAAGTGTTTCACTTACCTGGGGCTTCTTTCTAGCCCCCATAGTCTTGTAGGACCCTCGTTGTCCTCCTGGTCCTCTTCCTTGATCTGCTGTGTGGCCCGGTAAAGTCTGTTAAGTCGGCCACTACTGCACATGCACTGACCCGGTGGGGTGCATTCTGGATCAAACTCCCATGGCTGGAAGCATTCTGAGCATACACAGTTATGAGTCTTGATAAACCACGAATAAGTACAATCCTGCCAGCAATGGGAGTGTGATCAAGGGGCTTGCTGCTGGGTCAGTGCATGTGGTAGTGTGTGACCTGGCAAAGTCGCAGACTTTGCCGGGCCACACAGTGGATCAAGGAAGAAGACTGGGAGATCAGGAAGGGACATACAGACTAAGACTAAGGGGCTAAAAGAAGCCCTAGGTAAGTAAATGAACATTTTTTATTTATGACTCAGGTATCCTTTAAGGCCTCCTATTTTATACTACTTAGCAGTGTAAATTTAGGTGTTAAAAACACCACCTATCCATCCATGAATAGAATTGGCAGTTTTGTATTAGAATTCCATAAAACACAGTGTGCTAACAATAGCTTTGTGGTGCTTCCTGCTGCAAGTGTCACACTAGTTATATAGTGTCTAGTAACTAGGTGTCTAGTTTTCCTATGCCTAAAATGTCCCTACATGTAGCAGTCCATTGTTTTAAAGTGAACCCAAGGTGAGAATGATATGGAGGCTGCCACATTTATTTCCTTTTAAACAATACTAGTTGCCTGGCATCCCTGCTGATCTATTTGGCTGCAGTAGCGAACTCAATTACACAAGAAACAAGCATGCAACTAATCTTTTCATAGGCAAATGCAGGGGGGGATTACAGCTGCCCAGAATCCCCCCTTAGACCAGGGCCTGTGGAGTGTCTGGGGACAGAAACAAGTTAAGACACCAGAATATCTGCAGGCATCCTGCAGCTCGCAACACTGCCCCCTTTCTTTACCTGCTAAATAGGGCCATAGCAATAGGGGTTGCAGAGGTTGCGACCGCATCGGGACCCTTGGGCCAGAGGGGCCCGGAAGGGCCCTGACTCAACTATAGTATTAGCTCTCTATTTGTCCTGTGCTCATAATAATCATTTCTATAGATACTTTGAATAGTGGTAATCATTAACAAACTGCTCCCCATCCCCTTCTTGCAACTCTGACACTGTAGTTGCGATTGGCAGATTTTGGTGCGCCGTATCAATTGTTATGTATAGAGTGCTTTGGGGGTCCAACTGTAAAACTTGCATCAGGGCCCACAGCTCCTTAGCTACGCCACTGCTGCTACAGTTGACTTTGGATGTAGCAGCAGAATGTGTACAGAGCATGGAGCAGCTCTGGGGAACTTAACAGAGTCAGGTATGAGCAAAGCCCTGTGTCCTGCTGTGTGAATGCTTCACTTTCCCTTCATTGTCCTCATTATTATCTGTATCCAAACTGCTCCTGATCGATCCCATTGCTCGTCAGTCGGTCGGACGGGAAATTGCATTATGTGTACCAAGCATGATGTCCCACTATATTACTATACTGTATTGAGCGTGGCTGAGAGAGACCTTGCAGGAATTCCCCCCTTAAAATTCCTGGGTTTGCCCCTGCTTTTCAGTTCTGACAATATTGTCAGAAACCCCCAACCTGCCGCATGCTTCTTCAGGGTCTATTGTTGACAGTATTAGAGGCAGAGGATCAGCATGGCAGCCATGCAACTGGTATTGCTTAAAAGGAAATAAATATGGCAGCCTCCATATTATTCTCACCTTGGGTTCCCTTTAATAAGTATGCTTACCAGACAGTGCTGTTTATGTACCAGTTTCTTAGAATTTTTCACAATGAGACTTGCAGAAATCTTCTAAGTGACCTGCAAATTAATTTAATATAATACATCTATTGCAAAGGCAGTTCCTGACACAGCTGTATTCCAGGGATGCTCACCGGATGCAATCTGGATGAAATCAGAATGAGTTTCATCCGGATTTCATGCAGGTAATTAAAGCACCTGAGCGGGTATGAGAAAGGGGGTTAAACGTACCCAGCAGACGTCTTCTTTAACCCGTCCCACGGTGCGTTCTACTCTGCGTTCCAAGCTGCATCATGTGACTACTACACTTCCTCCTTCAACCCGGAATGAGGAAGTGTTTGTAATCACGTGACTGTGGCTTGGAATGCAGAGTGGGACGCGCCGAGGGATGGGTTAAAGAAGATGCCAGCTGGGTAAGTTTAACCCCCTTTCGCACACCTGCACACATGAATTAATTACCTGGATGAAATCCAAATGAAACTCATTCGGATTTCATCTGGTGAGCATCCCTGCTGTATTCTATGCTGGGGGGAATTGTCATTTTTACACAGATGACATTACTGTGGGACATAAGCTAGTAGGATAACTGAAAAGGCAATCAAACATGTTTTCATTGAATGTTAAAGAGACACTGAAGCGAAAAAAAAATTATGATATTATGATTTGTATGTGTAGTACAGCTAAGAAATAAAACATTAAGATCAGATACATCAGTCTAATTGTTTCCAGTACAGGAAGAGTTAAGAAACTCCAGTTGTTATCTTTATGCAAAAAAGCCATTAAGCTCTGCGATTTTCAAAGTCGTGGAGAGGGCTGTCTTCTGACTTTTATTATCTAAACTGTTCCTGAACTATTTACTTTTTCTCTGGCAGAGGAGAGGTCATTAGTTCACAGACTGCTCTGAAAGACTCATTCTGAATGCTGAGTGTTGTGTAATCTGCACATATTATAGAATGATGCAATGTTAGAAAAAACACTATATACCTGAAAATAAAAATATGAGAATATTTTCTTTGCTGCTAATCTTCTAGTAATTATTCATAGTACACAACCAATTCACTATATCATATTTTTTTCCCGCTTCAGTGTCTCTTTAAGGCAGATTGTAAATCCACCTATATGTATAACTAAACTGGTAGAAATGTTCTAAACTGCAAATATCCCCACTTGACAGGGTACCAATACTAACTTGCAAAGATCTTATTCTTCATCCTCACTAATATAGTGGTGTTGGTGTAATGCCGTTTGTTAAATGGCAGACAAAGATCATTGGTCAAGTACATGAAGATGACAGTCTCCACCAATTCCTGTCCACAGTGTGATGTGATTCCCTGTTCACCTCTTCCTTACTTTATACTTTGAAGTGTGTTCAGCTCCAGAGCGCCTATTGGCCCATCACACTGATAAGTAACAGGAAAGAGTACAGGTATAAGGCTATGTTTCCACTTGTGTGTTTCACAGTGTTTGGCATTAATTTAGCAACAAATACATTTCATGCACATTTTTGTAAGCGATCATGTGCAAAAAAGAAAAAAAAATCTGAGGCCCCTCTTCATTTTTTCAGATATTTTACGCATATTGTCCGCAATTTGCACATAATGCTTTCAAATGACATTGGACAACAATGCAAATGTTCACATTATTTGCTTGAATCAGCTTTATTTTGATCACTTTTTTCCCAGCATGGTCACAGGAAGTTGTCAGCATGACTAAGCTGTTACTAGGCATATTATGTAACATTTTTATACAACTGCACAGAAATTTACATGCGGTTTTTCACCAATTGGACGCAAAAAAATGTAGCCTAAGGATGGAAGAAAGGTAATTCTTATAAGCAAAAAAAAACGATGTATATATACTGTATACTTTATATATATATATATATATATATATATATATATATATATATATATATATATATATTGATATATATATATTGATATATATATATTGATATATATATATATATATACTGTATACAGTGATGATCACTGGAGGCTGTTACGAGTAATCACCAAAATACAGTATGTGAACAAAATGTAGCCATAACATCTGAAAGCCTCAAAGGATGTGATTATAGCTCAGTGGTATTCATAGCTCTTAGCTGCATATAAGTAGATAAAGGCATCTTCCAGACATGGGTTATGCCTCCATTGCAGCCCAGTCTGGGCTCTATTGCAGCCCAATCTGGGCTGCAATGGAGCCCAGACCATGCTCCCACCATTTGTTGCTTCTGTTTATCTGAGATTTTTCTTGGTTTGCCACTTCGAGCCTTAATTTGAACTGAGCCTGTGGTCTTCCATTTCCTTAATATGTTCCTAACTGTGGAAACAGTCACCTGAAATCTCTGAGACAGCTTTCTGTATCCTTCCCCTAAACATGATGGTGAACAATCTTTGTCTTCAGGTCATTTGAGAGTTGTTTTGAGACCCCCATGTTGCTAATCTTCAGAGAAAAATAAAAGAGGAGGCAAACTTACAATTGACCCCCTTAAATAGTCTTTCTCACAATGGATTCATTTGTGTATGTAGGTCAGGGGTCAATGAGCTTACCAAGCCAATTTGAGTTCCAATAATTAGTTCTAAAGGTTTTGGAATCAATAAAATGACAACAGTGCCCAAATTTATGCACCTGCCTAATTTTGTTTAAACAATTATTGCACACTTTCTGTAAATCCAATAAACTTCATTTCACTTCTCAAATATCACTGTGTGTGACTCCTATATGATATATTTAACTGACATTTTTTATCATAACCACCAACAATTTATACAGGGAAATCATGATGATTAACAAGGTTGCTCAAACTTTTGCAACCCACTGTGTGTGTATATATATATCCATCCATCAGATGCTCAGATTGAATAGTTCATTCTTGTCAGCATTCTCATTTTTTATTAATCCCAAGGCAAGGACCACACTTAAGCTGTGTACACACATGCGACAACGATCGTTCGTTGTCAATGACGAACGAACTTTTAATTAATGAAAGAACGACCTAAGTAAAATTAGTTTTAAAAGGTGTGTAACGATCAGATCGTTAGAACGAACGTTACACCACGTAAAAGTAACTATTGCGCCTGCGCATAAAAATGAAAAGTTCCATGGAGAAATAGTGAAATGCGCATGTCAAGCCTAGTACGAACGATCGTTTCCAACGATGTACTACTTTTGCAAACGATCGTTGTTGGGAAAAATCCGCCAAGCTAGATCATTCGTTTTGAACGATCTAGCTCGTCCGTCGTTAGACTTCATGGTCGTTGGCTGCTTTTTTTCAAACGATCGTCGTTTGACAGGTTTGGGGAACGATCATTTCAAACGACTATAGTCGCATGTGTGTACGCACCTTTAGACTATGCTAACAATGACATGTTGTAGAGCATTACGCTAATCACATTGCTAAAGCAATACCATTACATTGTAATGGTATGTTCACATTGACACATTGTCAGTGCGGTGCAACAGAATCCATTTAAATAAAGCAATAAGGGCAGTGTGGGACAGCATAATGCATGTGAACAGTGAAGCATTTATTACTGTATATGTCCTGTATGCTTTACAGTGTGCGTGCGTAGCACTGCACGCATTGCGAACAATGCCGCTTTTCCCCTCCGTTGCATTGTGATTCTGCATTACTCTGAAAGTAGCCGTATTTAAAGGGAATCTGAAGTGAAAATAAACATATGATATAATGAATTGTATGTGCAGTACAGCTAAGAAATACAACATTAGGAGCAGAGACATGAGTCTAATATTATTTCCAGTACAGGAAGAGTTCAGAAACTCCAGTTGTTATCTATGCAAAAGAGCCACTGAGCTCCACGACTTTCAAAATCGCAGAGAGCTCTGTCTTCTGAAGCTTGAGATCTCAACTGTCTGTCACTGTATTTTCTTCTTCTCTGCAGAGGAGAGGTCAACAGTTCACAGGCCTGCTCTGTATAATCATTTAAAAAGCTGAGTAGTGTACTGCAAATATTAGAGAATGATGCAATGTTATAAAAAAAACACTATATAACTGAAAATAAAAATATGAGAATATTTTCTTTGCTACTAATGTTCTAGTAATTATCCGTACTACACAACCAATTCATTATATCATAATTTTGTTTCGTTTCAGTGTCTCTTTAAAGCATTCTAGAGGTTCTTTGAATCCTGTTGTATATTCTAATATTAATAATAATACTAATAATAATAATTCCAGTATTTTTATAGCGCTTTTCTCCTGTTGGACTCAAAGTGTTTGTGAGGCGGTCACTAGAGCACGCTCAGTAGCAGTGTGAGGTAGTCTTGCCTGAGATCTCCTTACTGAATAGGTGCTGACTTAGTTAATAGGAAGAGCCAAGATTTGAACCCAGGTCGCCTGTGATTGGGAGTGGGATGGAGAGTATTTTAATTAACTTTTATGTGCATCTATGCAGGCTTATTTAGTGTACAGGCCATGTTATTGTCTGTGGTTCTACCTACAGTATAAAGGTTTTTTGAGATTTTTAATTTGTCATTGTCGATACTGTATGTGAATTTTACCCCTTTGCTATCACATTTTTTTTAATTTAGGTCAGAAAAGCAAAATGTAGCAAATAAAAAAAATCCTTTTAAAGGCTAACTGAATAAAAATGTCCCTAATTCATGCTTTCAACTAAGGGACTAGCCTCCATAAAGACTGCATTATGAAGTTGTTTTTCAGGTGGCCATTTATTGTAATGTTTAGAATTTCCTGTTTTTCTTACCTATATATTTATCTTGGCTAACACCGCATAGGAACATTTTGTTTTGCTGCTAGCATGGTATGAGTGGGATTTAATAACTACAAAATGATGAAAGGTCTGGTAATTTTCCTAGTAAAGTCTCTGGGCTTCCATTTGGTTCACATTATGTTAGTCATGTGTACTGTACTGTACTGTATTGTATGGGAATAGAGGACATTTGACTCAGAACCATCTTGAAGATTCTAATCCCGCTGTTAACACATCATACTACATGGGATAGCAGTTTGTCCTCAGAAAGTTAAAGCAAACCTAAATCAAGATAAGAAAAAAATACTTAGATACTTATCTAAGAAAAGGGAAGGCTCTGCATTCCAAAGGCGTACATATTATAACATTGCGGGTGAGCTCAGCACAGGGTGAGCCAAATGACGGCTCAAATTACCAGTGCCATTGAGAACTATTCCTCCCCCCCCCTCCTCAAGTTGTAGTAGCTCAGAGGCAGGGCCGGGGCAAGGCAGGGGCGAGAGAGGCTCCAGCCCCCGGGCGCAGTGTAGGAGAAGGCGTACAACTCACTCAGCTATAATTCCACTATTGTGTTTGAAGCAGAGACAAATAAGAAAAGGGGATACATGGCAGTAACTGCAAGCCAGATAACTAGAGATTACGGTGTTGGGGCCCCGGGGCGCCTCTTAGTCTAATAGCAATCAGTGATTGACAGGGGTGCA
Source organism: Hyperolius riggenbachi (assembly GCF_040937935.1). NCBI lineage: Eukaryota > Metazoa > Chordata > Amphibia > Anura > Hyperoliidae > Hyperolius > Hyperolius riggenbachi. The sequence continues at coordinate 404,236,589 of NC_090650.1, forward strand.
TTTTTTGGTGCCTCAGCCTTGGGTGCTGGAGGACCTTGTCCCGGCTCTGCTCAGAGAGAAAAGTAATGTAGTGTTAGTGCTATAGCAACGACCAGCTTTGGTGCTCAGTGCTGTGCCCCATGCATCAAAATTACCTGTTTCATCCCATAGAGCCTTCCTGGTCCACTTTTTGTACCCTCATTCTAGTGCTGTCCTCTGTGTTCAAATGTCATGCTTTTGGGACTCGTTAGAAGGCTTTGAAAGCACTCACAAAGATGGAGGCATGTGTATTGCATGTGCAAGCATGGACTCATGAGAATTCAGAGCTTGCACTTAAAAAAAAGACAAAAAAAGAAAACTTCCAATGCCTTCCTCTCTTTCCCCACAAAAATAAAAAACAACTAAAACAGCCTTAGTGTAGTGTTAACCAGTGTAGCACTGCACTGAAACCTTTACTGCCGTCATCCATCTTACTTTGCCAGTAGTATAATTTGCAAACTCTTACATACACCAATGCTATCCAACATATGGGTATCCATTTACAACCTAGCATTAAGGGAAGCTTAGACTACAGGAAATGCATAGGACCACTGAGTTCCGACGAAAATAATGAGACAGGTGTCTGGCATTGAGAAGGTGGCTGCCCACACAACTGCCTATGGAAAAAAAAGCAGTGAGTGTCAGTAAAAAATACTGGACAGTGTTGCAATGATCCTGTTTATTTGTTTATTTTTGTAGCGGTTAAGATGTTTAGTTTAATAGGTCTTTAAACATTTAGGGAGAGCTTATCATTGCGCCCTGGCCTAAGATTCAGCAAGGAAAGTGCCAGTTCCAAATCCAGAGTTAGGACGGACATTTGTGAGCTGCCAAAAGAGTTGTTAGCCATGTGAGAACGTCATACTTCCTAAAATTATTACTGTATATACTCGTGTATAAGCCGGCCCACGTATAAGCCTACCCCTCATCTTTTACCTTTAAAGACTAGAAAAATGATTGACTCGTGTATAAGCAAATAGAGTAGCTATTGTTGGCTACAGGGACACAGGGTATTTCCTGAAAAAGGTCAGTAATTTATGGAAATAAATGTAATGCAAAAACTGATAACTTACTTTCTGTGAGAGTTCTGTTTTCCAACAAGTTTACATTCAATGCAAAAGAAACCAAAGCACATAAAATGAATTATTAATTTTATTTTGTTTACATTGCACTGAAAATTTACATCGTACTTTTACAAATTTATTTTTTCATAAAAATATATTTCTTTACAAAAGTGTATGCATTGATATAAGAGGAGTAGCCAGATGCCAAAGAAACATTGTCCATTTGTTTTTAATTTTTTTAATTTTTTTTTCTTCCAAAGAAGTTGTTTTTCTCAAGAATGAAAAATCATATTTATTGCAGTCATTCTAACAACCAATAAATAGCGAGTATAGAAATTAAGTTTGGAGGAAACATATACCAGGGCATCTTGGGTGCATTAAAGAAAGTTAATCACATCTTTTTTTTTTCTCTCAAACTGGAGGAACATTTTGGAGTATAATGATTGGTTATTACAGGCACTGTATTGTTTAGATAATATTTTTCAAAAAGAAAAAAAAATAGATTTGTATTGGAAAAGGAAGCATTAGGAAAAATGTACAATTTCATTATTGTTTTAACTCCCTAATTCAGTATCTTACACAATATAGAGCTCTATTTAATAACATTATTCATTGGGTACATCTAAGCAACTTCCCAGAGAAAGGCAACCACGAGCCATCTATGAAGATTTTTTTTTGTTTTACCCAGCTGCAAATGAAAGCTGATTCCATGTAGCCTATATCATGAAAATGGTGCAAGATAACTGACAAAACTCCTTACCTCTTTAGTAAGAAGCTCTGTTAATTTCAAAGTGAAACAGGATGTCAAGTGGTGTCTTTCACCACTTTTAAGAGATAACTGAAAACTAAAATAAAAGGGAAGTAACTATCACAAAATAAGGGTTGAAATAACAATTAATTAAAAAAAATGTAATACCGATAAATGGAAACTTATCAACCTCTTCTGCAGACAATAGTAAACTTTTGTATATGTACTTTTATTTAGACTTCCTGTTTACAGACACACTTGCTGTATGCTTGAAGTTGGAAGCCCCAGCCAAGCTTCCAAGATATCTTTAAGCAGTTAAACTTTTATCCAACAGCTGTCTACAATTGATAGAATCTTACTATGTTTATGCAAAATTTTTTTTCAAAAGGAACCACAATCATACAAAACATTGTGATTCATCAGAAGGTGAAGCTAGAGGTGTACTCTGGGTACATTAAAGCACAAAAACTGTGGAATGAAGGACCCTCAATGCATTTTCCCTTGGGAATCATAAGCAAAGTAGATATGTAAAAGTAAAAAATTTAACTAATTGAACTGGATATTCAACTGTAAAACAAAGTTTGAAATATAAAATTGGCAAAACAACTAACTGTATCGCAATCTCTGTGATTGGATATAACACTGGGGATACACGGTTCGTTTTTTAGCTAATAAGATGGTTCGATAGATAATTTCCGACATGTCCGATTTCACTTTCGATTCTTTGGCCGCTCATTTCTGATAGAAGTGAATGGAAAAAGATAAGAAAAATGAGCTGAAGATAATAGAATCAAGAGCTGAATCGAGTGGCAAAAACGATTGAGAGCAGCAGCACACGGCAGAAACAAACCGTGTATTCCCAGCATAAAAGAGCAAAGAACGGCTACTGAGGACACAACTCAATACGAAGGTGGGATACTTAGCTTTTATTAGTAAAACAGAGCTGTGATTTAGACTAAAATGCACTAATAAATGAGCATATTTAATCTATAAAATGAAATTATTTTTTTTAGTAGTTTTTTATTTCTGTTACATTATGTTGTATTTTTTATTGTCAATGTTGTTGTATAATGAATTTGTTGATACTGAAATTGGGGAAATATGAAAACTAAAATCCTGTGAGGTGCATTTGAGGTCCTGCAAAAGTCTTTGTAGATACAATAGTAAAACAAAGGGATAATGTGGAGGTATCAGAAATGTGATTTTAAAATGATTAGATGTTCTTAAAATTGTAAACAGACCGTTGGGTTATCAGTGAGGTATTTTGTCATTAAATATTCAAAATTACATTTCACATATTCAATAATTTTCATAAATAGGCCAATGGTGTGTTTTGTCAATGTATTTCTACATATATTTAAAATGGAGTCGTAAAAATAATTAATTAATTTAAATTAGGCAAATAAAGGTAGTCTGAAGCAAGAAATAAAAAAAAACAGATACTTACCTAAGGAGAGGGAAGGCTCTGGGTCCCATAGAGCCTTCTCATTCCTCTTCTGGTCCCGTCATTCCACCGCTGGCTTTCCCGTTAGCAGCCTCTTCCGGAAGTCTTTGCTCGCACTCACGCGTGTGCAGTTTGGAGCCGCCCATCTTTGGGAGCACTCAGGCTCCCAAAGACTTCTGAAGCCTCTGATAGTGGGAAATTTGAACGGAGGAGCCAGTGCTGGAATGAACGGAACGTGAGAGGAATGGGTAGGCTCTATAGGACCCAGAGCCTTCCCTCTCCTTAGGTAAGTATCTGTTTGTTTGTTCTTAGTTCTACTTCAGACTCGCTTTAAGACAACCTAATTCTATTATTGAAACAAAACAAAAAATAGCAATGAAAACTATGTTGCTTTATCAATAACAATTTAAATAAAAAACTCTAATAAAAACTGTTTGTTATAAACAGCATACAACTACCTTCTTTCATGGTATGCTTAGATCATAAAAGAACAGTAAATTATATCCCTTTGAGAAAATATACATCTTGTCAAATATTTCTAAGATCACATTTTAAATTACTAGTTTAATAATCTTCATCCACATTTTAACTATGGAAGAAGTGACAAATAGTGCACATCAATTCTTTTATCAGCTATCAATGTACTGTACTTATGTGGTTTTTGTAGTCACTAGTCAGTGTAATATATATTTTTTTCTTATTTTTCTTGGAAGCATAAATTATTATTTTATATATTAGATAATATTTTCTATTAATTTACTTCAGGAATATATTCTTTTATAAATTGTATTCATAATAAAATATAGACATAGCTAGGAATTGCCTCAGAACTGCTAAGGAACTTTATTTAGGTGCCATTTTAAATCATGGAGCCTGTTCTTTCTGAAATTTTTGATACTAAAAAGCAGTTTAAGATTGAACTCTTATAATATATCATATCTCATTCTGCATGCTAAAAATGTTTTTTTCAGGGGTGGCAGAGGAAATAAAACTAAACATATACGTCTCTTATCATATATTTGTTTTTGACAAAATATCTTTGCATAATCTGTGCAGATGGATATTCCCATTTCTAGTGTTTCTATATGCATTATACATTCCTATACATTTGTGGTTTCCTGAATTCTTGCAAATGTGCAAATATATTCACAGTAAAATGTATTAAATTATTTGAAGGTTTAAAATCACTTAAGCACCAAGTGAGTGATTTAAAGGGATACTGTAGGGGGGTCAGGGGAAAATGAGTTGAACTTACCCGGGGCTTCTAACGGTCCTCCGCAGACATCCTGTGTTGGCGCAGCCACTCACCGATGCTCCGGCCTCGCCTCCGGTTCACTTCTGGAATTTCAGACTTTAAAGTCTGAAAACCACTGCGCCTGCGTTGCCGTGTCCTCGATCCCGCTGATGTCATCAAGAGCGAACAGCGCAGGCCCAGTATGGTCTGTGTCTGTGCAGTACACTCCTGGTGACATCAGCGGGAGCGAGGACACGGGCATGCAGGCGCAGTGGTTTTCAGACTTTAAAGTCAGAAATTCCAGAAGTGAACTGGAGGCGGGGCCGGAGCATCGGTGAGTGGCTGTGCCAACACAGGATGTCTGCGGGGGACCATTAGAAGCCCCGGGTAAGTTCAGCTCATTTTCCCCGACCCCCCTACAGTCTCCCTTTAAGTAAATATGAACACATTTCACCAGATAAACAATTTAACAAGTTCTAGAAACTAAAGAGGAATACAAAAATAAATTTGTATAATATGGCACATGAAACAACAAAAAAAAAATTAAAATACACACACTCTGTTTTTTTAATCACACCTTGAATTATGGGGGAAAAAAAATCCTTATTTGACAAAAAAAAAAAAAGATGAAAACATAAGTACCCCAAAGCTCCTCTCTTTTTATCAAACATTATTTTATGCTACTTTTCTTGTTTTCATGTGCGTATACAAAAAAGGCATTTCAAAACAATTTTAACTAAATGCTTAATGGGAAGGTCAGTCTGTCTTAAATGTCTAAACTGAATAACAAGGCTTTATGTTCTGTGCAGATTACTTACTTCGCGAGTGGGGTTTTTTGGAAGCATTCTGTTTTATTGTGTACAAAAGTGTACGCCAGTGTATAGTTGGTATTGCAAATGAGCTAAGTTAAATACATTGCAAGCTGAATATTAAAATCAATTCAATTTCTTTTAAATATCGAGGCTGGGTTCACACTGAGCATGGCACACAATGCAACTTTTCCCCACTGTTGAATTGCAATCCTGTTTTTACAGCTCACGTAATACCCCAAAGTGAACTTAGCCAAATTACAAAATTACTATTATAGCATATTTATCAATTGTGAAATTTAAAATGGAATAACACTTAAGGACTGGTTCACATGGATGTTTTTAAGGTAGTAAAAAAGCTCTGTGTGTAAAAGGCATTCCATTCAAGTTAAAGGACAGCTGCCAGCATAATAGTTTACTATCGCTCATACAAGCATATGCGAAATTTTGCATCGAAATTCTCATTTTTGCATCGTAATCGTAATGCAAAATTTCAGGGAAAATTATAATTGACTTCGTATGTAATAGTAGTATTTCATAATTTTGCTACATTTTTGCAAAAATTCGCCGCCGACTTTAGAGGTTAATAGCAAAGTCTCCATACATGCTATTGCTACCAAAATTGCTGCATATGTTAAGCAGAATAGAGGATACGAGTAAAACATTTTTTTTTCAAAAAGACCTTTTAGTTTTTGAGAAAATCGATTTAAAAAATGCAAAGGAAAATGTTTTTTAAAGTTAACACACCTTATCACAGTAGCATAGCAAGCACTACAAACTTATGCCTGCTAATTGGCAATGATGAGAGCTCCACCCATCCTGCTCTAAGCCCCTGTGGGTCCAATCATTTTGAAGGACATTAACCCCACACTTTGATTGGCCCAATAGGTTGCCTGTCAAGTGACAGGCAGCCCATTGGGCCAATCAAAGTGCGGGGATAATGTCCTTGGAAGTGATTGGACATGCAGAGGCTCATGGCAGGACAAGTGGAGCTCTCGTCATTGCTAATCAGCAGGCATAAGTTTGTAGCGCTCACTATGCTACTCTGATAAGGCGTGTTAACTCTGATAAGGTATGTTAACTCTCATAAGACTTGTTAACTCTGATAAGGCATGCTATTTGTTTTAGTAAATCAAGCTGTTCTAACAAGCTAGCTAGCTATAGAGCGAAATTATGTAAATGTATGTAAAAAGTGGAAAATGTAATGTTGGGGGGGTGGGGGGGGGATAAACTAGCCTGGAATAGAAAAATATTGAATACTCCCAAAAGCATCATATGTTTCTTCTCTCTTATGTGTATCTTGAAAAGGATTCTCTACATTGGTAGACCTGATTCTAGAGAGCAACTATACCTTCATGTCCTGAGGGCGGCAGCCCTTGAAACTTTCCCCTATGCCAAACTAGTGGTTGCCTATGTATTAGCACTCAACCTGAGTAGGTTTCTACTGAATGCTTTCAAAATACAATTGTTCTAGCATACTGCCATATTACTGTATGTGCTCAACTTTTTGCTCCTCATGTTCCATATTTGTACATAGGCCACATACCAGAATAGGTTATTTGTCTACACTTTGGCAAGATTTGCTTTTTTCTTTTCCAGTTTTGGAAAACTGATAGACATTTCTTGCAAATGATGTATGGTCCCTGAAAGGTCACATACATGGCAAATTGTTGAGATGGCTTGACACTTTGTTGGTGAACCATCCCTTACTTCAAACAAAAAATTTACAAAGGAAGAAGGTTGGATCCGCATGTCAAAGTTGCAAAAACCCTTTATTGCGGGATTTATCCAAAGAATTAAAAAGTGGCCTAGCTGGGCGGCTTGCAAAAGCTGCCATAAAGCAACAATCCATGTCGGATATTTTATTTTTGTCCAAAAAACATCATGTTTTGTATAAAATGGTGTGGACTGAAGATATTACAGATGTCATATTGATCCTGTTGGTGCACAGGGTGGAGCCTTGCACATTTCATTATTTACTTTATGAGTGTGGTTCTATCTAGCGATGTTCTGGAATGCCCATTTTTTAATTCCGCAGAAATTGCCACCAATGCCATTTTCCGATTTCTGTTTTTTCTATTTCCAATTTTTTTGATTTACGATTTTCATTTTTCCAATTTCCTTTTTCTGATTTTCCAATTTCCTTACAGTATTTTATTTGACTTTTTTTTTGCATCAGAAATTGCAAAAAAAATGACAAAAAAGAATGAAAATAAAAAAATCGTAAAAATGGAATCTTGTGATTGGTCTAAAATTACCATGGTAATCTGATTTTTGCAGATAAATTCTGCATTCTCTGACTGGTCCAATGCTTCTCAGCTAAATATACCAAGTTACGGTAAATCTGATTTCCGTTTTCCATTCGTAAATGTGTAAATTTAAATTCTGTGGAATCCAAATGAGCATCCCTAGTTCTATCTACTTAAAGAGACTCCGTAACAAAAATTGCATCGTGTTTTTTATCATCCTACAAGTTCCAAAAGCTATTCTAATGTGTTCTGGCTTACTGCAGCACGTTCTACTATCACCATCTCTGTAATAAATCAACTTATCTCTCTCTTGTCAGACTTGTCAGCCTGTGTCTGGAAGGCTGCCAAGTTCTTCAGTGTTGTGGTTCTGTGATGCATCTCCCCCCCTCCAGGCCCCTCTCTGAACACTGCCTGTGTATTATATAGATTAGAGCAGCTTCTCTCTTCTCTCTTATCTTTTACAAGCTGGATAAATCCTCCTCTGAGCTGGCTGGGCTTTCACATACTGAGGAATTACAAACAGGCAGAGCTGTCTGCACTCTGCAGGAAGAAACAGCCTGACACTTCAGTGGAAGATTGCTGCAGGGGGAAAGAAACACACAAATGATCTCTTGAGATTCAAAAGGAAGGGTGTATACAGCCTGCTTGTGTATGAATGTATTTTCTATGTGTGGACATACTGTACATCAACCTACTTCCTGTTTTGGTGGCCATTTTGTTTGTTTATAAACAAACTTTTTAAAACTGTTTTTAACCACTTTTAATGCGGCGAGGAGCGGCGAAATTGTGACAGAGGGTAATAGGAGATGTCCCCTAACGCACTGGTATGTTTACTTTTGTGCGATTTTAACAATACAGATTCTCTTTAAGCATTGTTTCACAGTGAATTCAAAATACATCTTAGGCTAGCTTGTCTGGTGCAAATTATGAGACAAAATTTCCATTCTCTCTAATAATTATCATACTGTTTCAGTTTCCACCCTGCTAACTGCTATTTATTTCTTAATTTGAATGGAGGCTAACATTTTCTTTTCTTTTGAAAAGTATGCAGTTTCGGTATAGAACAGTTACAAATTCTTTCTTCCTGTACTAGCTACACAAAGCAGGAAGCCCAGTTAATGCTCATGTAGCACTCTCTGCTACAAATCCTTAAAAAAAAATTATATATATATATATATATATATATATATATATATATATATACATATATATATATATATATACATATATATATATATATATACATATATATATATATAGTTTGTTTGTTTGTTTTTTTTTGCATAGGCACATGAAAAAAGGTAAGAACCAGAAATAACGTTTGCTGAAATCTAGTGATGGATGGATGAGTTGGAGAGAATTATATTTATTTCAGTTAAAGTTTAACTTCAGCTTAAATAGTTTAGAAAGGTGACATTATGCTGCTGAAGTTCCATTCACTCTGCTGTGCTTTACATACACATTCAAGGTTCATGGTTTTGTAGCTAAACCATCCCAAAAGGCCATTAGCCATTATTTTCAGTGTAAGATGCATTTAAAGTGCACATAATTTGCATGTAAAGCACTTCAAAAACACATTGAAAATGAATATAAAATGCACTTAAAAGTTCATACAGTTTAAAGCAGAGATGTGAAAGGGTCCATAGCCCTACCATTCAGCCCAAGAAGGTGTGCTTTACCCCCTTAGAACCTGTTCATGCCTAACTCTACAATAACTCACTACATTCCCACTCTGCTAGCCTTGGCAGATTCATCAAAACAATTTAACACAATCAATGGAGACAAAGTGGTGGTGGACGGCATAAAAAACATTCTAACCTATGAAAAGGCGTATGTGTCACAAAGGACAGCAATAACCTGCTCAAAAACAAAAGGTCATACATCCTGTTCATTTTCTTTTGGGTTCTCATCGGGAGCACTTTAGAAAAGTGTGTTTTGTAGTGTTTGAAAAGCCAATTTTATAATAAGGGGAAAAATGCCTTTGTAAAGGCTTACGTGCAATGACTTAATTCCTGAATTCCTGGTATATTAAACAGACACTCATGGTCACTTAAAATGGCCACTTAGAAAATGATACCTGGCCTCATGGCCTGTCAGAGCACATTCATTTACAGTTCTTCAAAATTAAACCAAAACTCATTGATAGTGCAGACATATTGTTTCTATATGTCCAGTATGGCACCAATAATGGCTGGATACCATTGCAGGATGCAGTGCACATCATACAAAATGTGGACTGTCTATAATTTTTCAGCCCACAAAATAGTAGCACTTTCAGGGTTACCATTCTGCTTTAGCTTAAAGGGACCCTGAACAGCACTTAAAAAAGGAAATCTGGACTCACCTTGGGCTTCCTCGAGCCCCCCATAACCCACAAGGTCCTCTCAGCATTTTCTGAATCCCCGCCATAATCCCGCTGGTAGCTCCATTAACCCGGCAAATTTGGCTGAAGTCGTGTATGCATGGCCCGTCCACGTACCTGGCACGGTCACGTGCACATCACCATAAGAGTCCTGCACATGTGCAGTTCAGTCTTTCTAGAACCACACATGCACAGGATGTTAAAGGCAGCTGGTGCGATGACATGCTGGGTGCCTGGATGGGCCATGCATGCGCGACTTCGGCCGAAGTTGCCAGGTTAACGGAGCCGCCAGTGTTACCACAAAGGGAACCCAGAGGACGCCGGGGGACCTCACGGGTTGCGGGGGGCTGGAGGAAGCCCCAGTTGAGTCCAAATTTCCTTTTTTTGTGCTGTTCATGATCCCTTTAACCCTCTTGGAACCAGACGGTTCTGGCCCCTTAAGGACCAGAGCTGTCCTTTCCCTACTGTGATTACTGTGATTGGCAAACAGTAATCACGGGGTCAGGAACCAATGGAATTGGCACCTGACTGAGATGCAGAAGCTCTGCAGTCTCTGAGATAGCAGAGAGAGCGGGTGCAGTGACGGTACAGTGGCACAAACAGCTAAGATAGCATCAGTTCATGGCAGTGAATGCCTACGTCCTGTCAGAGTGTAGATTTCAGCTATGTTGGTCCAGGAAAGATTAAAAACACAATATAACTACTTGCACTATAAATTAGACCATGCTGAGATGGACACAGGGAAAAATAGGATATATTAGTTCAGAAATGAGTATCAGAGCATGCAGAAATGCAGTGCAGCCCTGAATATAGCTATGCCCTCCCAAACACCTCTTTGGTTTAAAAGAATGACTAACAATAATACTGGTGAAAGTAACCACTAAGCCAATACAATCTTGAATCCCCAGACACATAAAGGAAACCAAAAATACAATGGTTTACTAAGTTAACACAAATATAAATAAACAAAAATAAATAAATAAAAAAAGAAAAGGTAGTATTGATTTTAATATCAAGGATAAGACATAAAAGCTGCTACTATAAAAACAAAATATATATATATTTTAAATGCACGAATGGAAAAAAAATCGACAATCTGGACTTTTTCAGGCCACACCTCCCATTCCAAGTGGTTAAAATCCCATTCCCTGCAGGTAATAAAAATGATCAATCGCAAAGGTGGATTAATGACATATTTCGGTTGGTTGTTTTTGTTTTTTTGGACTTTTTTTTGTGAACATTTGGAAGCATTGTATAATTAGAAGTGTATAAGGATATTCAGTATTTTCCCTTGATTGTAAGATGCCTTAAAATATATACCTTTAAATATATTGTTAACCAGAACATGCATAGCATGGGATATATCAGTTAACATTATTTCATGAACAAAGCTCACTAACGTTGTGTCAAAACAATTCAAAATAAACTGTAAATTAGTAATGGGGAAAGTAGCAAAACAACTGAACACACCTTGTCCATTAGTGGTTTGCACACTAGGCTTTTTTTGTGCTCCAGGCAAACATTTTCCAGTAACATCACGTGGGACATGAACCAGGAATGGAAAACCCAGTACAGATGAGTGTATTTTATATATATATATATATATATATATATATATATATATATATATATATATATATATATATATATATATTTGTTTTTTTTTTCTTACAGAACATTATTCAAATTAACTCTGCATAAAACATTGAAAAAATGCAGTTTTGTTAAACAAAAAAATACCTGATGCACCAATTTAAAGATTCATGTAACCTTCTATGCAACCTACAGACCTCTGCTCACTCCCATAAAGTATGAAGCATTTTTCCTTTAATTAAGTGGGGAATTAGGGGTGGGGTGATTTCTGCCTGGTCAGCTATATCTTTCTACAGACCTGCAGACCAATAGCTTTTCATGGATACTAGTCTAGGAGGCACAAGGAGGAGTGACTTCCAAACTGACTAAGGCCTCTTTTCCATGGACGGCTGAACTGCTCATTTGTTGAGCAGCTCAGCCGTCTGGCTGCAGGCCACAATTGCCATTCAGTTGCAATTAAATACAGCCAAAAGGCAGCGTTCAGTAACACCACACTTGTAACGTTTGACATTCATCAGCATTACCCAATGGCAAAAAACTGTCTCATGTCATGTCTGAGGATGGCAACTGCCATGCTCAGATGCAAATTTATGGGGGAGGGGGGGTCAGCCTGTCCACTGTCTGTGCTGCCTTCATGGAATAGAGGCCTGATAGCGACCCAAAAGCCACACCCACCTGCAAGAAACAAGCACAATAGACTGTAGTCTTTGGGGAAGCATAGCTTAGCTGACATACCAATCAGTCTACCTGCATGCTCATGTGACTAGAAGGAAAGTGTTTTTCAGACTGACTGGGCATTAGTTATAGTTATTAGTTGACAGTTGTAGGCCAATGAGGAGGAGATCAGGATTTATGTTTCAATTAATATTTCAAAAACTACAACATTTTACAAACTTTTTTTTCAAGTAAATCATTAATTTAAAATAATGTTCTGCTGAATGCATATACAAACTGCACCCGTACCTGGGCTTTAAAGGGACTGTATAGTGATTTGAAGTCCCTGAATCATTTTATTGTTTATTTATTTATAGTTTTTGTCTTTTTACAAACTAAAGGTTTGTCTTCTCCACATCAGGGGGAACCTTTGACAGCAAGCATTCGTTTTATCTCTGGACAATGTAGACAACAATGGCCAGTTTCAGATTTTTGAATATTAGGGGTTTTCTTCTCAGAAGCCTTTCCCCCCAAAAGTCAAAAGTAGAGAGGTATATACCATTCTTTATGCTTCTTCTATACATTCCTTTATTCGATTTAAATGAAAATTGAATTCTAGGAGAGAACATTTGAATATAATGGACTGATAAGGCCATGACACATTTAGCTCTCTGGGTATACTGTCCCTCAAACAAATTCAGAAGGTTGTCAATCTGAATAAAGCCATTGCGCCAGGGAAGTCCAACTCTAGTCTACAAGGGCCGAGGTCTTCACACATTTTTGACACAGCTCAAATTGATTGATGGATCTAAGTTAGGAAAGGTGTGGTCCATTGAATAGAACACGTTTTTCCATTTCTCTGTCCTTCCTAAACAGTGGCATGGATATGGCCCTTGGGGACTGGAGCTGGGCATGCCTGTATTAAGCAGAGTAATTTCAAAGCAACTCAACCACAGTTCCAAAGTCAGAGCAATACTTCCTGCTTTTGCACCAAAGACACGAGGTTAAACTGCACTGAGCTTCCTTGAGTTTGGTTGCATAGAAATTATGGTTCATGTACCCGTACCTTTACTACCACCAAAATTCCCAGAATTTCCAGGACAACTCATCATGAACACAGTGCATGGCAAAAAATTAGTCAATATCTCCTGTTAAACAGGTGAAGACCTACACTGCACCTAGAACTATGTTCATGGAACTGATCCTGCAAATCCTGGCATGTAGACTAGTTGTCAGCCCTGAACATTATGAGGCATTGAAAGATAAGTGAAAGAAACATGTTTTTTTCATTCTCTCTTCATTTCAAAAACAACGCACAATGAAATATGCTATTGGGCCTTTTTTTTTCCTGTTGCCAAAGCACAAAAAAATAGAATACTTAATGCTTGTGATTTATCTTAATGTCTCCAGTAGTTATAGCAATATTCTACCATATATCATGTTTTCTTTTTTTTATATATATTTTTTTCTCTGTTTTATTTTCTTTTTTTATTCCAGACCTTCTAATATAGTTTATAAAGCACAGTAAATACTGATAGTGGATGCTCCTCCAATATATGCAAATAAGTTTTGTGTTTAGATTAATCTCCTTTTTTAAAAAAAGAAAATAAATTGTAATCAAGCACTCATAGAGTGCATTTGTCTCGCTGGAAAAAAGGTCCCATGTCGCACATGAAGTGTGGGGCTGAGCTGTGTCCGGTACTGAGTCATCACCTTCTCCTCTTCCTCGGGAATCCAGGACCCCCAGCATGTTTCTAAAAATGTGCTTTAATAGAAGCGGTGGACCGGAGAGGGCACAGCTGCATGTCTCAATAATTTTTTCCCAGTTTTGGATTTGAATAATTATTTAAAAAAAAGTAGAGTTTTCCAGCATTATACCATTGTGCAAACAGTGTTCAGATTTGGGTCAAATCGTACTGCTTTTCCCTCCACAGTTTTTGCATTGGTGTCATACATTGGATTTTCAAAAGCCGCTTGGCCATTGTTATTTTCATGGACAGAACATCCCGTGTACTGGGTTTTGGGGGCAGTCCTGTGGAAAGAGACAGAAGATGTTGATCTAATAAATAAAAACAATGACAACAAGATGATTCAGAAGATAAAGAATGATTTATTTAAAGGAACCCTGAACTCTGAATAAAAATGAAATTTCTACTTACCTGGGGCATCCTTCTGTCCCCCGTAGCTCGCAAGGTCCCCGGCCATCCTCATGGTCCCGGTAATCCAGCATGCGCAAGCTGCGCGTCATCACGGTGGCCAGTATAAGAGTCCTGCTAATGCATGGTTAAGTTTTAGAGAACCGTGCATGCGCTGGACTCTTACTTACAAAGTCACTGGATTGCTGGAGCTGGGACCAGGACCCCGGAAGGGACCAGGAGGGTGCCGGGGGACCTCGCGGGCTACAGTGGCTGAAGGAAGGTAAGTCCAGATTTCATTTACATGTAGCGCTCAGGGTCCCTTTGAGTTTTCTCAGGCTTTAGATTATAGGAGGACATAACTAAATCTAAAAATCTGCCCCCCCCCCCCACAATTGCAGACAATATTTAATTAATCCAAGCCAGGTCAGTACGATTATTTACGTATGTTTTCCAAATGCAATGACCTTTATTCTTGGTACAGTGTAGAGACTGTAGCATTAAATAACTAGAACAGCATAATTAAAGGACCACTACTGCAAAAAAAAATAATAATATTAAAATGTAAAATACGTGTGTGTACACTTCTCCTATATTAAAATGCACTGTAAATTACTTTTCTCATATGTTGCTGTTGCTTACAGTAGATAGTAAAGATCTGTCAGATCTGACAGGTTTTGAACATGTCCATCTTCTCATGGGATGATTCTTAATATTTTAATTTATTCTTTACAAAAACACTGGAAAGGATCTATACAAAGATGTTGGCCAGCCTCTCCACTCTTGTTTTACTCTTGGCAGTTTGACTGAGCAACTGCCTGAGAATTCTTCATTAGAAGATGGACAAGTCTAAAACCTGTCAGATTTTTACTGCCTGGGAAACATTAACATAAAAAATGTGCATTTTAATCTGGGAGACATATACACTATATGAAAATGTGTACATGTTTTGTGAAAGTGGTCTTTTAAGCTCTTTGAAAACATTTAGTTAATTACTTTAACTTTCAAGGAGTAGAAGTAGATGGGATTAGTATATCTGTTGACATTGTCAAGACCTAAAGTGTTTGTTCAGCTTTGAACTTAGAATGCTATCTTCTGTCAACTATACTTAGAGCACTATGCACTATTCCTGGAGTTCATGTGGGTTCAGGTAATGAAAGCCTGGAGCCACTCACTGCCTGTGGCCCTTCATAAATCTGAATAGAGGGCTATAGCTAGGAGAGGGCATCCAAGGTAGTGGAAAATGAAAGAAAAAACTAAAGATGCTGCTGAGGTCTGTACCTGAGGCTGAAACATTAATAGTACACATGTATGTGACCCGTTTCTAAAGAAGCCAAGTCCTTTTTGTTTTGTATCATTATGCTTATGTGTATTAAGGTGGCCACACACCATACAATTTTTTAAATATCTGTTCAATATAAGAATTGTAATCAATTTTTCTGACTAATTGTAACATTTCAAAAATATGACCAATGTACCATACACCTATGTAAATTTTTTCCCCAATTATGATAAAAATGATTGGAAACTCTGCCAAAATTGCTTGGGTGCGTGTATTAATAAATTGACAAATTAACACACACCACACAATCTTTAGAAAGATTGAAGAAAAATATCTGGAATTCCGGAATTAATAAAAATTGAAGAAAATGGGAAATCCAATCGGATTTTTCAGTCGAATGAAAAAAAAAGCTTTTGATCTTTTTGGGAGATCCAATCGTTTTTATCAAATTGCCGTAAAATTGTATCATTTTATTTATCGTATCGTGTGTGATCACCTTTAGTCTTAGCTAAGAATTTGTTCATTTCTTTCTTTAATGAACACAAACACTGTGGAGAAAAAACTTGGATCGTATGGAAAACCAGAATTTTTTTTTAAAGTGGTCTGAAAGCCAGCATTTCTACTTTGCTCTAAAATACTCCTCACAGCTTGAAAGCTACTATCCTAAAAATGTTTTTTTAGCAGAACCTTGCTGAAATGGTTAAACAAAGCACTTTGTCCTGCTATTCATCTTCAAATCTGCATCCATACTGGAGATAACAGTATCTTTGTTTACATTCCAATGTTGTTACAATGTGTGTAAACACAGTGTAACAAGTGAAAAATAGCTCTCTGTGCTTCAGACACACACACAGTTCAGAATAGCTCATTAGAAGATGTTAATATATAATAAAAAGCAGTTTGAATAAAATGCAATGCCAGCTTTTAGTGCACAATAAACTACACGTTGGAAACTTGTAATTTGTAAACAGACAATATTACTTATGCACAAAAGCAAATATGATAACTGTATGAGTAATACAAAGTAGGAAAACACATTTATATTGAATGTTATGTCGGAGTTTCAGACCACTTTAATGTTGATTGTGTCTCCACAAAAGGTCTTGGCTTTGCCTCTCTACAAAGTAACACTTTTATTAGTGTCTGTCCAGGGGCGTAATTGCAAATCATTAAAGGGCCCCCTAAAAAAACTTTGATGGGGCTTATTTATTAATATTCACAACCCTTCCCTCACCTCCCCGTAGACCCTCATAGCCCAAGGACCCATCTTACAAGGGTAATAAAACAAGAGTGGCCATTATTATCTTAACGGCTATAACATGTGTAGCCACAACTGATCTGAAGTATTGGAGGGATTGAACGTTAGTATTTTCCCCTCCCCTCCCACACACACACCTCAGTAGTTATGCCCCTGTTGCTGTCTCTGTCCCTGCTGCAGAGATTTACCCATGCCCTCTCATGGCCGGATTTATTGCAAGGCCATATAGGCCATGGCCTAGGGCACCACAGAATTAAGGGAGGGTGGGCAGCAGGCTATATTGGGGGAGGGGGAAGGATCACCTGGCCACCTATACTGGAGAAAGGGGGGTCATCAGGCTATCTATACGGAAGAGGGGGAGAGCTTCTTATACTAGAGGGGAGGAGGGTAAGGGGTCATCAGGCTACCCTATACTGGAGAAAAGGAAGGAGAGTTATTAGGCTATCTAAACTGGAGGAGTTGGGGAAAGGGTTATCTATCTATACTTGGGGGAAGAGTCATCTGACTGCTTATACTAGAGGTAAGGATCAACGGGCTACCTACACTGGAGGGAAGGAGAAGAGATCTCTGGCTATCTATACTGGGGGGTGTTATCTGGCCCTGTGCCCTGTCAGTACAGAAAATAAGTAAAGT
Organism: Hyperolius riggenbachi; assembly: GCF_040937935.1. Taxonomy (NCBI): domain Eukaryota; kingdom Metazoa; phylum Chordata; class Amphibia; order Anura; family Hyperoliidae; genus Hyperolius; species Hyperolius riggenbachi. The sequence continues at coordinate 404,254,069 of NC_090650.1, forward strand.
TCTCCTAGATGGGGAATCAGAAGCAAGCAGAAACCTAGAAAAGGTTCAGAACAAAACACTGACTTTTCATGAGGAGTACAGAAGATGAGGTATACAGTGTCTTTGTCTCTGGTGTCAGTTCTGTGATCTACAATAGACATCTGTATAGAGGCACAATTGGACTGTGTTGGCAGCTTACCTTTGTTTATAGAGATAAAACCCGAACCCTGCAAATATGAGAGCGAAGAAAGGCACGAGGATGGCGATTGCCACAGAGCTGCTGTTTGTTCCCAGCGACTGGTTTGACGCGTTATCCTCCGACATGTTAATGCCTGTCAACAAAGGAGCATAAGGTAAAAATAAGACTTGTCTCCACAACAACATGATTAGCTAGGGGTGTAATTAGCATCTCATCAAACAGGATTTCTCTGTGATCATCGCTTCATTCTGATGTCCTATTTTCTGCCCATCCACAAACAATGCAGAGCCAGGAGGGGAAGAGCAATGGGTAATTGGGTCTCTGTCACATTCCGAGAGTTCAAGCAGTGGATAAATAACCCCCCAGAAATCACTTTTAATGGAAATCTGGCAAGAAAACCCTTAAAAGGAGTTCAGAAGAAAATGCTTAATTGCTTAAAGCGGATCCGAGATGAAAAACTAACTATAACAAGTAACTTGTCTATATATCTTATATAAAGTTTAGACCGTTTACACAGCAACTCTAGCTGCAAACAGCTTCAACAGTTTATGATTATGTATTTCTGTGATACAATGAGAGCGGCCATCTTCTGATTGTCACATTACACACAGGCAAGCTGCTCTGCATCTCCAGCCCTCAGCCTGTGAAAACTTCACTCCCCCTCCTCCTCCCTCCTCCCCTCTGCCTCTGAAATCTCTGGCTAGTAACCTCCTTCTCCGCCTCCTGCCCAGACTGAGCTCCCATACGCCCCTACTACATGGCTCTGAGTGCCTAGGTGCTGGAGGAGCTGTGGGCGAGGCTTGTTTAGTTTATAGGGAATTAGAGTATTAAAACAAAACAAAAAAGTATTTGGCTTGAGGAATGCACTATAAACAATATGAAAGGAACACAATCATGCAATGACTAAAAGTTTATCTCGGGTTGCTGCTTCTATAGGTCCACAATAATTTCTGCATTAACGAACATATACATGTTCCCATATCTATCTTTTACCAGACTCCACCCCATCATCCTTATTGCCACAGCCAGAAATGCCAGTCCCTTCCTGTAGCTCAGGCACCATTGCTGTCTTATCCCTTTCCAGTCTTATGTCGGACTATGTCTGAGTCTGACATTGGCATAATGGCATTTTCCTCTGTAGGACCATTGTTGGACTTAGTCTGACCAGGGATGAGCTGAAATTTAGCATTTTTGTAATAACCACACAAAATTTTAATTCACAATTATTAGAAAAGTTATTTCGTAATTCGTAATTTTGTGACATAATTTTGTGTTACATCCTAATTTTGTGTTTCATTCATAATTCCGTAATTTATCGGAATTACTAAAGGTACGGAAACCGTAATTTCTTTTTTGCACAAAATTACGGGTAATACAAAATCATAATTTCAGGTTTTACACAAAAATTACGGTTAACACAACATTGTAATTTCGTGTTCTACGTGAAAATTCATCCCAAAAATGATTGTAATTATAGAAATGGTTGTAATTATAATAAAATTAATGTATGGTCGTAATTACACAAAATTTGACCTTTTTGTGTGATTACAATTTTTCCATTACGATCATAATTGAGAAAATTCTGCAAAATTTTATGGAATTGTAATTACACATTACAATTATGGCGGAGTCCAACATGCTAAAATTGGCTGCCGTTAAAAGTCTCTGATGCTGGTTATAATCTGGCAGAGCGTCAGCCCCTTTGGACCAAAGCGTCAGACACTTTGATCAACACCAGCCTCATTCATTGCTGCTTTGCGACGTAATATAACTATTATGTGTGCAGATTTGGATTGATCCCTAGGGTGCTATTGCCAGATCTAGTCTGACATTTTGATCTTCTCCAGCACCACGCAGTAATAATGAAATTACGCTGGCACACCTGCAAGGGGTGGAGCTAAAGCTTGCAAGCAGGTGCTGGCCCTGCCACTGATGCCCGGTCGCCTCCTTGCTCTAGTGCAGGGAGGTACAGACCCTCCAGATCCCTGCTGCCACACATCCCAATCTCCCACATCCTTCAGCACACCAGAAAAAATTAAGTGCTGAGAGGGATGTGGGTGATTGGGAAAAAGGATTGATCTGACCATAGCCGGCCTTTGACCTGAGCGACCGGAGCGGTTGCTTAGGGCGCCAGCTTCCTAGGGGGCGCCTATAGCTGGTTGCCTATACTGAGGGCACCTACACCTGATTTTCTATATTGGGGGCACCTATAGCTGGTTACCTTTACTGAAGACACCAATACCTGGCTACCTATACTGGAGGCACCAACGCCTGGCTACCTATGGGGGGGATGGAGACCTTCAACTGACTTCCTATACTGGGGGCACCTATGCTTGGCAACCTATATTGAGGGCACCTACACATAAGTTCCTATACTGGGGGAACCTATACCTGGCTACCTACCTATACTGAGTTTGAGGGCACTTTTTTTGGAGGGTGCACTGTGGCTATAACGCGTGGTACGAATTGTCGGTGCTGTGCTATCATTCTAAATGGGGGGGGGGGCTAACTGTCCCACTGATTGTTTCTATTAATATTCCTGAAAGGTTCTAGCCTTTATTTTTAAGTATTCAGGAATATGCACTCTTTCCATCCATTCGTGGTTATTAATGGTATTTTTTCTATTATACATATGTGACGTGTCACAGAGATCTGAGCATTTGTGTCACAATGTCAAAAAGGTTGGGAACCACTTTCCTAGGAGATATCTCAGGAGAAAAGGTGAATTGCATATGGGCCTGTGTGTGCGTGCGTGTGTGTGTGTGTGTGTGCACACGGGAAGAGGATGAAGGGTGGGCACAAAAATCAGGTTTCGCTCAGGGCGCTGTGAAACCTAAAGCCGGCCCTGGATCTGACTGACCGGTTCCTGGGCCGTTCCCATTTCCCACAACAAAGCTGTTCTGTCTTTTCAGTGGTGCAGGCCCTGCAGGGGGCAGGGCAACATTGACAGATAGGCCTGGCAGTCCCAGCTGTTTCCGGTGTAATGCTCACAAACTCTACAAGGGTATGCCAGGAACTAAGTTAGGGCTTCCAGTAAAGAAGAATAGGTGACTGATTTCAAATGACAGGCAGAGGTGACCACTAGGGATGATCAATGATATACAAATCATTCCAATTTCATGCAGGATTTTGCAAATGATGTATGCAAATTTGTGCAGCTTAAAAATGGACCAAGTGGCCAACTTGGTAGGATTTGATTGGTCCGTTTTCAAGCTGCATACATTTGAAAATATTATGTCCTGTAGAATGACTTGTATCTCATTGACCATCCCTAGTGATCACGTACAGCAAGATGAAAAAAAAAGTTGCAAGTTCTCCCTTTTCAGTGCATAGTACTGACATCATCAGCAAGATGGCAGCATTCATGCTGGAATAAAAAAAGTGAATCAGAAGCAATCTATGGGGTTAAGTAACATAATCACAAATCATGGAGCTTCCAAGGGAAACATTGATTGGGTCCCCTGAATGTTTACATACCTCATCCCCATGGTGACCCCATGGTTGAGGCCATATTTGCTGGAAGTCATATAACTAGTGTGGCTACCATTATCTCTTGACAGTGAACCCGCTACCATGACTTTCCCCACCTTACAAAGACAGCCACAAAAACTTCTGCCATGGGGGTGGGGGCTCTGTACTATACATGGAGGGGATTTTGGGTTTCTCATGGCCTTGGGCACCCCTACAACTGCAAGGCTACTCCCCCAGAGTTATACCCCTGATGAAGGCAGAAAAAAACCTGAGGTTAATATTTCAAAATTCTGATAGAGTCAAATATTTTTAAGTATCTGTTAAAGTGTACCAGAGCTGAATATTTTAAAAGATTTTATACATACCTGGGGCTTCCTCCAGCCCCATCAACACCGATCGCTCCGTCAGTTGGATCCAGTATAGCATAAAAGAAGTGCACTGTTTGCGTATCTCTTCTGCAGCCGCTGGAGAGATACATAGAGGGCGCACTTCTCCTGCGTAGCTGGCCGCGTCTGACGTCAGCGACGGGTCCTGGTACCGGAGCTGTGGGCAGCAGAGGAGGGCAGCGTGGGAGTGATCGGAGCGGATGGGGCTGGAGGAAGCCCCAGGTATGTTAAAAAAATCTTTTTAAATATTCAGTTCTGAGTCCCTTTAAGTACCACTTCCTAGCAGAGGAGGTTAAAATAAGTCTGTGCAACCCCCTCCCCCCCTCCCCCTAGGGAATTCAACACAGGACTAGAGAGTAGATAGGTGTAAAATAAACATTGCAGGAGAAGAGAGTGGCAGCAGTGAGTAAAGTATAGAATCTGTTCCTGATACATGATGAACACAAATTAACTGTTCTAATAAATAGGAGCGATAGACAAATACAATGTGCAGACTTAGTGTACAATAGAACTGTTTACATCAAAGCTACAATGGATGAAAATGGATAAATAGTGTATTTTTTTCAAATTTTTCCCCTTAATATCCCTTTAAAATGCATAGAAAATAAGGTCATTAAAAAAAATCACACATAAAAAGCCTAATTTGTTCTGAAAAAACAATATATAGATTATTTAGGTGCACTAAGTAGTCATAAAGTTATTGCCAAAGTAATCAGAGCAGTGCTGAAATGTGAAAATGACCTCAGTAGCAAAGTGTTAATTGAAACATACCTGTATCCATGTGCATTAAGTAAGAACCAAAAAGCAATACCAGTATATACAGCAAGAGAGATTGCGAGAGAGAGAGAGAAAAACATGCCTGCTTGTGCGGCTCCGCACTGTGACAGAAGTAAGCAGCGTTTGTCCCAGGGGAAGAAGAGGTTGCAGCAATTTATAGTTTAATAATTTCTCTTTCTAATGAAATGACAATTTGGGTAGTTTATTTGCCGACCTGCTCACTGGGGAACGCAATGTCTCCATTGTGGTAGTGAATAATTAGATTGTAAATATGAAGCTTCTGTTTATAGTAAATCCATAAAAAACAAACAAACAGGTGTTTTTTCTTCCCCCGTTCCTGCGGCCAGATTTGCTTCCAGTGAAATGGACGACGCGTCATGAATCATTTATAATATGAGGTCAGGCAGTAAAATGCTCCATGTATATTGCCGAGAAGACATCCTAATCTATCAAATGTATGCTTCTTTCAGAACTGTATTTGGCTATAAGGGGTAACTCCACTAAGTCAGGGATGGATTTCTGGGAAGGCCACGAAGGCCCTCGCATTGGGTGCAGCAGCCTAAGGGGGCACCTGGACATGAAATAGGGGTTGCTACATATGGAAGAGGAGGCTGCAAATGGGAGGCAACATATGAAAATGGAAGCTGATGCCTCAGGGAGCTGTACATGAAAGAGAAGAGATGCAGTACATAGAAGTTATACATCAAAGAGAGGTGGCTGTACATGGAATCGGAGGGGGGCTGCTGTACATGAATGATATGTAAGGAAGAGGGGGCTGCACATGGAATAGGAGGGGCGCTGCTTCACATGGAAGGGGAACCCCAACACACTTAACCTAGGGGTGTAAAAGTAAAAATCCTGCCTTGCTTTAAGTCCTAAAATGTATATAATATTCAACAGACTTTTTGTCAGCTAAGCATTCCCAGAATGATCCTCTCTCTGCTTTATTGGTTCACTAGTCTGCACAAAGCAGAAGGTAAAATGTATTGCTCATCTACAGCTTCACTAGGATTACTGCATTGACAGATTCCTTGCACAGAGAGGAAAGATGTATGCACCTCCCCTCTTTACATTCCCATAAAAGGCCCATTTGGCTGTAAAAACAAAGCTCTGCCTCCAGCCACGATAAGCTCTGCCCCTTTCCATGGAAAGCCCTGCCCACACCCGCAGGAAGTTCCTCCCCATCTGGAGTAAAGAAGTGCCATACAGGAATCCTAGTGTAACCATCTCCACAGCTGTGTGGGAGCAGGTAAGATATTGTCTCTCTGACAGCAGTGACCTCTCCCTCTCCCAGCATGCACAATGACCTCTCCCTGTCGAGATTTCCATATGGCGGAATATCGTTTTTCCAATAAACTGAACTGTGTATGATCAGATACACATAGACCTAATAATTTCTTTTCCTTAGGTTACAGAAGACAAAGACTTCTTAATGTAGGGTGATTATAGGTTAACATATACATTGATCATTGAGAAAGGCAGAGCATATTTTAATATGGCGATGTAATATTGCCATGCAAGGCTGACTTGTATGTGTCTCTAAAGGAAGGTCAGATGTTGAACAACAGGCAGTCAGCTGATGTGCTATTTGCAATGGGTAATCCCATTCACCTTACTGGGAACAATGATATCAGACCATTCTTTGTTTTAGGTCAAAACACTTGACAAGATAGCAAACAAGAGGAGTCTGAGTGACAATAGTGTGTTTAAAAATGGACTAATATCTGTATACAATGGCTCAAACCTGGCTACATTGAATGTGAAACCAAAACCCATGCAAAGGTTTCTATGCAATATTTGTGTTTCCAAAGTCCAGACACAAACACAAGGCTTAGGAAATACCTTTATTTTTCTTATAGCTGGGCAAACCAGTAACAATATGAAAATGTTATTGAAAATGTATACGTGTTAATATAAAGATTCCCTGAATGAATATATCCAGAATGGTATAGAAATGTTATATGGTTACCAGTGTTGTATATTAAACAATAATGTTAGAGATATAAAACCATGCTAACAAAAACAATGTTTTATATAAGGAGGTCCATGGTGGTTTTCAATATGCCACTATGATTTTGGATAAAATCCAATCTATCTTAAATATGGTAGAAAAGGTCACTGTATCCTGAATAATAACCAGTGATCCCATCCAGATCAGCTATCCATAAGATATGAAATGTTTATAACATTGATTTATTCACTGTTGGGGTATAATAAAACATGATTTTTGTCTTTAGTTTGCCAAATATCCCAGTAAGTCTGTGATTAGTTAGCCAACAGCACCTACAAAGGGTGAAAGCCAGTATTACACTTGGGTTAAAGATTAGTCACAGAAAGCTCCCATTGGTCACTCCCACTGCCCAGTGATAGGCTAGAAGATTTAATCTCCTGGGCAGGACCATAGGTAGTGAGGGGAATAAGATGAGAGGGGTCATTCAATGAAGGGGAATCAGACCATCAAGAGATCTGAGCAGACCAGGACATAGAGGATTCATGCCATCTGAACACAGCCACGCCTAAGAGGAACACGCCCAGAGGCCATCTTGGTGACTATATTTGAAACCAGTTCTGATTTTTCTTTTTAAGCATATGGCTTATCACAGCACAAATATCTGAACGTTTGATTTATTGACCATTGTCTTTCTTAAGTTTATAGTCATTTATAGCCAAAGGGAGTGCGTTCTTCCAGTGCACAGGAATTACTCATTCCGCATATTTGATAAAACCCATTCAGTGGGTATATTTTTCTTTAGATTGACACAATCAATCGTTCAAGAATCGCTGACTGTGAAATCCATAACTTATTTTTCTTTTTGGATAAAAGCTAGACCTTTCAAGCTACCTCCTCTAGATATTTTGATACTTTGCCGCAGCATGTGCAAGCCACACCTAGCCAAATTTAGGACGACTCAATAGATATTTTATTCCAAAATTATATGTATTTTACCCGCCTGCTCTGTGTAGTAACACAGGCCAGCGGAGGTTAAAGTGTAGACAGAGGGAAAATTCCTGTCATTTATAGTTGATTGCATAGCGATTGTGGGGCAACGCCCAGTCGTCAGATCCACTGAGTCATCCTAAATTTGTTATATTGAATGGTATAGCTGACATCAGCCAGTTTATTTTGGATAGCGCATTTTTGATTTTGGACTGCGCAATTTTGATTTTTGATAGCCACCATTTTGTTTTTGATAGCCACCATTTTGTTTTTGATAGCCACCATTTTGTTTTTGATAGCAGCCATTTTGATTTTGATAACAGCCATTTTGTTGTCGTTCAATTCATCCATTTTGTCTCCAGAGACCCTGTGGTAAATTGAGTAACAGGGCCGACGGCCATATTTGATGAGTCATATCTCTGCACTGTATTTGAGTTGACTGCTAATTGGTTTAAGCCTTTTGTATTGGTGAATAAGTATAATAACATTTTGATGTTTTACTGAAATTATTATCCAGCTCATTGCTTATTATAAGAATGACCTTATGAGTTTTGTTTTATATCAAAAGTGCAATATTATATTGTTTTGATATTGTAATATTTATTCGATATTAAATTGATATTTTTATAAATTGGTCCACATTTATTTGCATGTTTAAACCAGTACTGTAAAACCTCGGAAAACAAGCTCACACAGTTAGGCGTATGTTTGTATTTTAGCTCCTCCTATTTTCCCAGGAGCATTACATTTACATTTTTGATTTTATATTTATTTTTAAACAAGTTATACAAACATTGACAAAACGCCCGACATAAAATTGGAGGCCCCAGCGAGATCCGTTTACTTTCCATTACTGGTTTAAACAGTGTAAAAACGTTTTATTGAGCTGGTTTTATTGCATTGGCTATTGAATCATGAGTGCTACAGGTAGTGATTCAGAACTGCATTTGGAACAGACGTTCCGAAAAATTGTGGAATTTATATTTATACAACTGAAATATAATGAGGAAGTAGATGAATGGATAAGCGGAATGAGGAAAAGTATAAAACAGGAAGCTGATCATATATTTCAATCTAAGGGTCTGGTGGATCATTATCTTTCATGTATGACCACAATAACCTCGGATTCCGAACTGAAGAAGAGGTTGTTAGGCGCCCTACCCTCTGTTCTATATGGGTTATTAGAGGTAGATATCCTTGCACAGTCTAGAAAAAAAGAGATTGTACAGTTGAGATCCCAATTGCAAGGAACAGAGGGAGACGTCCAATCATTGAACTCCCAGTTACGGGATGTGGAATCAGATCTTCAAATTATAAGGGCTGATAGAGACCAATTAATGATTGATATTTCAGACAGGGAGGTAGCGATCAAAAGTCTGGAAAGAGACGCCGAACGGAATCGTGAAGCGCATCGCAGACTTAAACAGGATTTTGAAGAACTACAACAGCAGTACTTCAAAATCCAACAGGCAGGTAGACTCGATAGATCATCCAGCCCTTGCCCGCCAATACTCACTCCATATGACCTAAAATGGCAAGGCATGTTGGATCGTATGGAGACGGTATGTAAGACTATGAATACCATAATCGATGACAGTACAAGGGTCCCTAAAGATCAACATTTGGATTCCTCTCCAGAGAGAGATATGCAAATGAGGGCCCCTAGGCATGATGATTCCCATAAAGGTCACGACTCCCTTGCTGATATTGATTCAGATGAATTGGAGGCTGAGGAGAGAAAGCGAGAATCCAGCCCTATCCCAAGAAGGGGGAAAGGTACGTATAGGGGGGAGTCAAATAGGGGAAATAATCAGTACCCCCAAGAAAAACAGAGCTCGGCCAGCATCATAAAATTCTTAAACACCGCTGTGCCAAAGTTCACTAAAAAGGGTTCAGCGCAAATAGCATCCCACATGGAGTTGTATGAATCCACTATGGACTCTTTAAATCTGTCTGAAGCAGACAAAATCAGATTTCTCCCATGGGTTTTTGATGACAGATACCGCCACCATTTCACCTCATTTAAGGAGCGAGGTATCATTAGATGGCAAGCAGTTTCACACGAAGTGAAGCTGGAGTTTGGGCCGTATCGCACTATCTCAGAAGCAAAACGAGATGTGTATCGACTTACTTGTCGACCCGATCAGAGCCCCCGAGAATTCCTTTCTGTGCTAAAAAACTCTTACAGTTTGGCATATCGGAATCCTAACTGGGAGTCTCTTGATTTTAAACAGGCATATTATGATGCATTGCCTACCCAAATAAAGTTAAGCATGGCCAATGAGTTAGACTTCGGAAACTCCCTAGAGAAAATGGTTACCTCAGCGACACTGCTGTTCAACATCAGTGGGAGTTCCAACGTAAGTGGGAGGAACAACAGAAAGTACCCAGAGCACAGAGTAGAAGAAACCAAAGTGAAAGCGGACTTAAACCTTGAATCCCAACAAAAGAAAATACCTCCTGCAAAAGTACCTATCCAGCAGGGCCAAAGACAGCAACAAAACCCTAATCAAAACAGACCACAAAATCCTAAAGGGTCAGATAGGGATAGCTCAGGTTCTGAGAACCAGGTCTACCGTCCTCGGTTCAATCGCAGGTATCAAGGATACCAGGGTTACCAAGGAAACCGGGGTGGCCAGGGGTACAGAGGTTACCAGGGATATAGAGAACCCCAGGGGTACAGACGACCCCAAAGATATAGACAATGGGATAACCGACCCAGGCAGCAGTGGGAAAGGAGACAGCACCCACCTAATTCACCTAGGGGTAGATCACCACCTAACTCACCTAGGAGTGGATCACCCGCAGGGAACAGATATGATCCCAGGAACCAGAACCCTCGCCGACCTAATAGGTTTGATCAGCTTGTTGATCAAGTGAACAAACTAAGTGACATGATGGGTAAGTTGGCTCAGGGATCTGCAGGAAGACAGCATGAGGATTTTTTAGCTGGGGAGGCAGGGCCCAGCTCTGCCAATTAAAGGAAACCGAGACAAATCACTGCACGGAGATGGATATGGCAGTACTCAATACGGTTAATAAAAATGATGTACAATGTACCGACCTACCCCAGGTCGAGGAAGGGAAGTCTAATGTGCTTGATATTTCACCACAAATATGTGATATTGTGTCATTTGAGCCAGAGCATGGAGTACCCTCTGTTCAGATTGTCCCAGTGGTAGAATCCATGGGAACCCAAATGCCTTGCAGGCGGAATCAGGAGGAACAAGTTCCTAATACCCTGACGCTGCAGAGAGATCATTCCCTGAAGCAACAAATGGAAAAACATTCCAATTTTCTTTGCAATCTTGAACAGGTAGATGGCCGGTATTTTATCGATACCCATCTACAAGATGGATGTATCGGACCGATCCCAGGTTTACTGGATACCGGTTCCCAGGTTACTATTCTGTCTTTTAACTATTACCAGCAGATCTTGGATTCATCACAAAGGAAGCCAAGATTAAAAGCCTTTGACGGTGCGCTGATAAGCGTTGGTGGTAATAGTTTACAAGTAAAAGGCACATCCTGGCTGACATATAAGATCGGTAAAAAGATCATTAAACATCCAACTTTGATTGTTGATCTTCCATATGATAGATTGATCATTGGAATCGATTTGCTCAAACGACTAAATTCCATAATTGACTTCATAAATGAAGCAATATGGACTCAAGTCAATACTCCAATTGATTTTGAGCGCTCCAGCAATGCACAATTGCAACGCAGCTGCCATATGATTGAGGAAAGGCCTAACTCTGTTGAAATCCATTTCCGGAACAGTCAGATACCAGAAGTCACGATCCTGAAAAACGGTAAACCCGAGGAAAATGCTAACACTGCTTTTCACATCATAAATATCCGAAAGGATAAGATTGAAAAGATAGTCCTTGAAGAGGATGTGTTAACTATTTCCTTTAAAGGGGGAAACCAGGAAGTGGCAGGCATAACCAAGCATACACAGGCATTGGTTGAAATCGAGAAAATCAATGATAATGTGCTGGTTCCCGTGCAGGTAAATAATATTGCTCGGGTAAAATATGCCAAGTTGGATCTCAAATCCGAGGCCAGCTACATAAGCCTAGGACTGCTGAAGCAGGTAACAGACCCTCAGGTGATCAAATTTATTTCCACACAGGAATGGATCCATGATCTGGATAACGATAACCAGAGTCATAATGTGATTGCAAAATGCATCTTATCTGTGTCTCTGGGAAACAAATCTACAAAACATGTCTTCAGTGTGTTAAAGGAACCACAGTACCAAATGTACTTAGGAAACAACATTATTCACCGATTTGCCATACAGGTTGATCTGGTTAATAATGTTCTGTGGTCCAAATTATCCGGAAACCCAGAGGAATTCCAGGATAGAGAACAAGCCTTGAGATGGGGACAGCGAATACCATATGCAGTGGATATCACTGTCGCTGAAAAAGTAAAAATCCCTGAAGGTTGCAAATCATTTCTTTTACCCATTCGAGTAAAGAAGGGTCAAAAGATGAGAGATGCAGATGCCTTGATTTGTTTATCCAATCGGATGCAACAATTGGGGTTGAAGGTAAAACCAATTCCCCTAATAAATATTCATCAGGAACCATTATATATGGTCATGCAAAACATGAGCCCTCATAGTATCACGTTACAGGAGGATACAATGATTGGCTTAGCCATTGACTCAGAATATTACACTTTTGGATTCCAAAATGAAGTCATTGGAATAATACCTGATGAATATTTGACAGAAGAACAAATAGTGGACCAACAATATTTCTCAACACCTGAAGGATTGTTCAGCATATACTCTGTTTATCCTTTCAGTCCTGAGGAAGGTACATGTCATGTCGAGGAAACATCATTGATTTTCAACCATGAGATCAATGAAAGTGAGTATCAATCACTCCAGCAGGGTAAGGATCAAGCATGTTACACCCCAAATGACTTAACTAATAGGCTTGAAGAAGCTTATGAGGTAGGTCAACCTGAGATTTTCCCAGAATTTCAGGAACGGGTAGAAGAACAACTCTCTATAGCTGATGGATGTTCTAATGAATCAGAACGACAGCAGCTAAGGCAACTATTCTGGGATTTCCAGGAGATATTTGCCAAGGACTCTTATGACTGTGGGGAAACTAACCTACATGTTACAAGAATCCTGACTGATCCAGATGCACCCCCTGTGTTTATCAAACAATATCGACTTCCGCTAGCAGCCTACGAGTCATTATCGGAAATTGTTAAGAACCTGGAAAAGAAAGGTATTATCCGCCCAGTACACAGTTCCTTCAATCATCCAGTACTCGGAGTTCTCAAACCGAATGGTCAGTTCCGTCTATGCTCAGACTTGAGACAGTTAAACAAACGTGTCTACATGTCGGGTTGGCCTGTACCATACATTGACCAATGCTTGGCGCAAATCCAAGGGTCTAAAATATTCACAGCACTTGACTGCGCACAAGGATATTGGACGATTAAAGTGGATGAAAGGGATCAATACAAACTAGCCTTCACATTCGGTAATAGACAATTTGCGTGGACCCGTACGCCTTTCGGATACATCAACGCAGGCCACGAATTTGCTGTGTTCATGCACAAAGCAATGCCTGATGCAGCTGAACGAGGTACCCTAACTTATGTCGATGATATCCTTATCAAAAGTACAATCTTTGAGGAACATATTTCAGAGTTGAGATATGTATTGAATCAACTAAGAGAAGCAGGTGTTAAACTTTCCCTACAGAAAGCTCAATGGTGCCGATCTAAGGTAAATTTCCTAGGACATGAAATTACTGCCGAAGGAATTAATCCACAGAAAAAGAAAGTGGAAGCAATCAAAAATACGAGGTCCCCTACAAATCTCAAGGAACTGAGATCATTCCTGGGGATGATGAATTATTCTCGCAAGTTCATAGATAACTATGCTGAGATTACAAAGCCGCTATTGCAGCTGCTAAAGAAAGGAGTACAATGGGAATGGGATGAGTGCCATGAACAAGCTGTATCTGAGCTTAAAACAAAACTCATACAGGCCCCATGCCTTGCTTATCCTGAAGGTGGTAAACCCTTCTATGTTGAAACAGGTTTTACCGACAAGAGTGTAAGTGCAGTTCTTTTCCAAAAGCAAGAAAGACTGAATAAAATAATTGCTTATGCCAGTAAATCACTATCACCAGTTGAAATCAAATTTAATAATTGCGAGAAGGCATTATTAGCAACTGTGTGGGCTTTGCAATATTTCAGAAGTTTTATTCAAGGGGAAAAGATCATTGTAGAAACTGCACACCAATCACTACAATATTTACAAAGTGATCAAATAAAAGAAGGGAACCTGTCAAACAGCAGGATAACTGCATGGACAATGTCCCTAATGGGATGGCCACTGGAAATCAAATATAAACAGGATACTAAAAATCCAGTTGCTCAAGGATTAGCTGAACTCCATGATTGCACTCATGTGGAACATAAAGATGAGCCACCAGAAAACGATTTTCTGGAAGAGCAATCTCTATCTCCATATAAATCCTATGAAGAGGAGTACTGCAAATCACTACCATGTGCATATGTTGATGGCTGTTCTTTTCACACAGAAGGAGATGAAAAGATGCTGGTTGCAGGTATCGGTATCGTATGGAATAACATATTTCCAGAGATATCTGCGGGATACAAAATTGGTCCCAAAAGTAGCCAGGTCGCAGAACTTGCTGCCGTGTATAAAGCTATACAAATGGCTATCGAACATGACCTTAAGGAATTTGTTTTGATAACAGATTCTGAGTATGTTCGGAACAGTTTTGTGGAATATTTTCCCAGTTGGAAAAGGACTAGCATGACAAGGAGTAACAAAAAGCCAGTCAAACATGGTAAATTGTTTTGTAAAATTGATGAACTGGTTAATACCCACGACCTTACCATTTATTGGAAAAAGGTAAGGGGTCATTCGAAACACCCTGGAGCCGATAAAGATGGGAACGATCTAGCAGATTCCCTCGCTAAGAAAGCAGCCATTGATGGTGAAATCTTCGATATCAATGACCTCATGGGAACTATCGAAGTAAATGTCACCACTAGGGGGCAGGCCCAAAAGGAGTCTCAACCCAGTGTAGCAATGTGGAGTCAAGATTCTCCTAATGAGGATCTCATTGCGAGCCAAAAGGGGGATCCCGTTATTGGTTTGTTTTATAAACATATTGGAAGTCCACATGATTATCCCATCACCGTGGAAGACTGCAGTGACAACGAAGAATTACGTATTCTGATGAAAGGTGTGTCACAATTTTCATTACAGGATGGATTGCTGATACGAACCTCGAAAAATGGTATTACACAGTGGGTAGTACCCGCAGCATATCGGGGTTTGATGTTGCAACATGCTCATGATGCCCCGACAGCTGGTCATCGAGGAGAGAAAATAACGTATGAGTTATTAAGAGACTACGCTTACTGGCCACACATGTTACAGGATGTCAGGACATATTGTCAAGGGTGCTTGGTATGCCCTCAATTCCAGCCACAAGGTCCCACTCACAGGGCACCGCTGATGAAAAGAGGCATAGCTATGCCATGGTCAGACATCCAGATCGATTTTATTGGTCCAGTAACAACGTCCTCAAAAGGAAACCGGTATATGTTAACCGTAACATGCCTGTTCACTAAATGGGTAGAATGTCTACCAAGTAAAACATGCAGTTCCAGTGTGTGCGCATCACTGCTCATTAACCACATATTTTCCCGATTTGGTCTTCCACAGCGCATCGAATCCGATCGCGGAAGTCACTTCACCAGTGAAGTAATGACCAAAATGTGGGAAATCCTAGGGGTAAAACGGAAGCTACACATAGCTTACCGACCAGCCTCTAGTGGTGGAGTGGAGCGTTACAATCAATCCATTGTAAATATCCTGAAAAAATTTGTTAGCGAATCAGGTAAAGACTGGGATGTCAAGCTGCCACTAGTTCTTATGGCTATTAGAGCTACTCCAAGCGCAGCAACCAAACTTTCTCCATTTGAGATGCTCACAGGTAGAAAGATGGTGTTACCCCAGCATTTGCTTTACAAAACCACAGATCATAACTTGATGAATGCAACTACTGCGCATCAATACGTGGAGAACTTACGAAAGCACCTCCAGCATGCCTTTGCATTTGCTCAAAGAAACATCGGAAAAGCCGCAGTCAGTACGAAAACGTACTATGACCTCAAAACTACACAAAAGGAGTACCAGGTTGACGATAAAGTGTACCTGTATAATTTTGCCAGAGACCAGGTAAAGGAAAAGAAGTTCCTCCCTTCATGGAAAGGTCCATATCCAATCACTGATAAATTGTCTCCTGTGGTTTATAAGGTTAAAATCCCTAAGGGGGATGACTTTGTTGAAAGATGGGTACATATTAATCAACTGCGTATATGTCACCCTAGTTCACAATTGCGGAGAATTGAGCAATCTTGAAATGTGTCCTAACAAATTATTTTTCTCCTGACAGGTATACCTAATGATATATTTAATCTTCACTAGACACAAAGATTCCAATCCGGCGCAAAGATGCCCCACCTGACGATTGCCATCCTTTACGCAGTCCTTATCTTGGGGAAGAGTGCCGAGCCACGAGTGATGCCAGATCCAGCATCCGTGATGTTACCGGATACAGCGGAGTTCATCATGACCAGATAGATGTTCCTATCCTAGAGGGTCCAGATGAGCCTAAACCCGCGATGTGTCGTTAAATGACGAGCTGATGTATCCGAGATCCATTTGATGGAGATGCAAGTCTGATACCTGTTCCACACCAGATACTCACAGGAGTGAGTTATTCAAATCTTGAAGCAGATCCGGAAAATCCTTTTATTTGAACCAAAGGCCAAAGCAGTTCATCGCTGTTACAGTTGCTGTTTGCTACCTTTGCAGCAAGAGGAAACCTGTTTGTTTACATCCGGAGTATCATTTGCCAAGTTTATTTTTCTTGAAGCGTGAAACATGAACTTCAATGTGATGAAGACGATGTTTTAAAGTCCATTTCCCTTTCATACTTGGATTACAAATACAAAACATAAAGCTTCGTTCGCAACGCGTTCCCACAGGAATGAAGAAAACGTAAAACGTTTAATAATCCTTGTTGTTCTTTTGAAATGGTCACACCCTGGAACATTCCAAAAGAAAAGGGGGATGTGTCGAGATTTCCATATGGCGGAATATCGTTTTTCCAATAAACTGAACTGTGTATGATCAGATACACATAGACCTAATAATTTCTTTTCCTTAGGTTACAGAAGACAAAGACTTCTTAATGTAGGGTGATTATAGGTTAACATATACATTGATCATTGAGAAAGGCAGAGCATATTTTAATATGGCGATGTAATATTGCCATGCAAGGCTGACTTGTATGTGTCTCTAAAGGAAGGTCAGATGTTGAACAACAGGCAGTCAGCTGATGTGCTATTTGCAATGGGTAATCCCATTCACCTTACTGGGAACAATGATATCAGACCATTCTTTGTTTTAGGTCAAAACACTTGACAAGATAGCAAACAAGAGGAGTCTGAGTGACAATAGTGTGTTTAAAAATGGACTAATATCTGTATACAATGGCTCAAACCTGGCTACATTGAATGTGAAACCAAAACCCATGCAAAGGTTTCTATGCAATATTTGTGTTTCCAAAGTCCAGACACAAACACAAGGCTTAGGAAATACCTTTATTTTTCTTATAGCTGGGCAAACCAGTAACAATATGAAAATGTTATTGAAAATGTATACGTGTTAATATAAAGATTCCCTGAATGAATATATCCAGAATGGTATAGAAATGTTATATGGTTACCAGTGTTGTATATTAAACAATAATGTTAGAGATATAAAACCATGCTAACAAAAACAATGTTTTATATAAGGAGGTCCATGGTGGTTTTCAATATGCCACTATGATTTTGGATAAAATCCAATCTATCTTAAATATGGTAGAAAAGGTCACTGTATCCTGAATAATAACCAGTGATCCCATCCAGATCAGCTATCCATAAGATATGAAATGTTTATAACATTGATTTATTCACTGTTGGGGTATAATAAAACATGATTTTTGTCTTTAGTTTGCCAAATATCCCAGTAAGTCTGTGATTAGTTAGCCAACAGCACCTACAAAGGGTGAAAGCCAGTATTACACTTGGGTTAAAGATTAGTCACAGAAAGCTCCCATTGGTCACTCCCACTGCCCAGTGATAGGCTAGAAGATTTAATCTCCTGGGCAGGACCATAGGTAGTGAGGGGAATAAGATGAGAGGGGTCATTCAATGAAGGGGAATCAGACCATCAAGAGATCTGAGCAGACCAGGACATAGAGGATTCATGCCATCTGAACACAGCCACGCCTAAGAGGAACACGCCCAGAGGCCATCTTGGTGACTATATTTGAAACCAGTTCTGATTTTTCTTTTTAAGCATATGGCTTATCACAGCACAAATATCTGAACGTTTGATTTATTGACCATTGTCTTTCTTAAGTTTATAGTCATTTATAGCCAAAGGGAGTGCGTTCTTCCAGTGCACAGGAATTACTCATTCCGCA
Source organism: Hyperolius riggenbachi (assembly GCF_040937935.1). Lineage (NCBI taxonomy): Eukaryota > Metazoa > Chordata > Amphibia > Anura > Hyperoliidae > Hyperolius > Hyperolius riggenbachi. Next base: position 404,272,381 of record NC_090650.1, read on the forward strand.
TATTTGATAAAACCCATTCAGTGGGTATATTTTTCTTTAGATTGACACAATCAATCGTTCAAGAATCGCTGACTGTGAAATCCATAACTTATTTTTCTTTTTGGATAAAAGCTAGACCTTTCAAGCTACCTCCTCTAGATATTTTGATACTTTGCCGCAGCATGTGCAAGCCACACCTAGCCAAATTTAGGACGACTCAATAGATATTTTATTCCAAAATTATATGTATTTTACCCGCCTGCTCTGTGTAGTAACACAGGCCAGCGGAGGTTAAAGTGTAGACAGAGGGAAAATTCCTGTCATTTATAGTTGATTGCATAGCGATTGTGGGGCAACGCCCAGTCGTCAGATCCACTGAGTCATCCTAAATTTGTTATATTGAATGGTATAGCTGACATCAGCCAGTTTATTTTGGATAGCGCATTTTTGATTTTGGACTGCGCAATTTTGATTTTTGATAGCCACCATTTTGTTTTTGATAGCCACCATTTTGTTTTTGATAGCCACCATTTTGTTTTTGATAGCAGCCATTTTGATTTTGATAACAGCCATTTTGTTGTCGTTCAATTCATCCATTTTGTCTCCAGAGACCCTGTGGTAAATTGAGTAACAGGGCCGACGGCCATATTTGATGAGTCATATCTCTGCACTGTATTTGAGTTGACTGCTAATTGGTTTAAGCCTTTTGTATTGGTGAATAAGTATAATAACATTTTGATGTTTTACTGAAATTATTATCCAGCTCATTGCTTATTATAAGAATGACCTTATGAGTTTTGTTTTATATCAAAAGTGCAATATTATATTGTTTTGATATTGTAATATTTATTCGATATTAAATTGATATTTTTATAAATTGGTCCACATTTATTTGCATGTTTAAACCAGTACTGTAAAACCTCGGAAAACAAGCTCACACAGTTAGGCGTATGTTTGTATTTTAGCTCCTCCTATTTTCCCAGGAGCATTACATTTACATTTTTGATTTTATATTTATTTTTAAACAAGTTATACAAACATTGACAAAACGCCCGACATCCCTCAATCTTGCACCCACAGGGACCTCTCCCTCCACCTAGGATCCATACTGACCTCTTCCTCCCCAGCATTAGCACTGCAGTGATCCTGCCTCCCCCAGCACCCACACTAACCCCTCCCTCCGCAGCACCTACATTGACTTTTCCCTCCCCCAGCAGCACCCTTCCTGTTCCCAGCAGTACCCTTCCTGTCCCCAGCAGTACCCGTCATTTCCCCAGCAGTACCCGTCATGTCCCCAGCAGCACCCATAATGACCTCCTCCAGCACCTAAACTAACCTCTCCTTCCCCCAGCACCCCAATGACTTCCCCTTCCTGCAGTACCCACACTGACCTCTACTTCTCCCAACATCCACCACTTCCCCCCATAGCTGGCACCCAGTACTCACATGACCTCAAGTACCTGCAGCTAGGCCTGACATTGCAGCCAGTACTCACATCTGCACACAGCCTCCATATGGCCCCCACTATCTTCACCAAGCACCCACTTAACCAGTACCCGCACCCAAAGTATATGCATTTAAAACCCATGTGATGGCCAAAGCCCACCCATAGACAGCAACCAACACAGGCATGGTGCCAAGTATTCGCACTCATATCACACCCAGTACCTGCACCCAGCACCCACATGGCATCCAGCACACGCACCCAGATCTCACAGGGCACTAAGTACCTGCAATAAAGCAATCAACAACCGCATGACACTCGATACACACCCATAGCCAGAACCCACATGACACTCTGTACTCACACCCAGAACCCACATGGCACCCAGCATCTGCATTCAGCACCCACATGACGACCAATACCCCTAGCCAGAAACTAGGAGCAGGGGGGGGGGAGGCATTGCGAGGCCCCCCTTTTTAAATTTGAGCACACACCCCCCCACACACTTAAGGACGCTCTTCACAGCCCTGGATTTATATTTCACTACAGTCCATCTTTAAGAGCTCTATGCAAGATAAGCAAAAATGTTATTGACATTCTTACTTTATATACAAGCAACATCTTGATATAAAAGCAAAAAAGAAAACTATTTATGTATTATGTTATTTCCACAAAAGTTCCTTTTTAAGAAATGTCATTGTAACAAGGTAGTCAGTGTTACTTAATTCACTTGTTAATGGCTTTAACGTTCTGGCTCATTGGTCTACTGTTTACAACTACTGTATATGCCTAAAGCTCCTTGTACACTTTGCCAGTTCCATTGTGGTGTAATTATTCTTCATGACGGTGCAGTGCAACCATACAATGAGGCATACAGTACCATTTGTCACTTCCCATGTAAACACGCCTGACTTATACTGTTAATGCACTATATGTAGTACGATACTGCATTAGGACCCACCGCAATGTATCACAATCAATGTGATAGCTCCATAGGACTATCATTGCTTCTGTGTCGGGATGTGACTTTTTTTGTGTAGTGATGCAGAAACAATGGCCAAAGTGTGAAAGGACCCTTAAAGATATGTTGAATTAATTATGCATGCTACGTAGATATACAGTATTCTTCCAGTATATTGTCCATAGAGACCGGAAACTTCAGAACGCATTGTCATTCCAATACTTGCCTATACTTCTCAGTCCAAATTGCCCATAATCTTTTCCATGAATGGAACCTTGGAAAACGTAAGTTGCGCCATCAGGTTCAGCTGACACCTGAAGAAGAAGAAAGAATGGTCTTCACTCTCATGACATACGGACAAAATGAATGGAGCCGTGTAGCAAGGTTGCAGAACACAGGAGCGCGCGCTGTAATTACAGCGCAGGAGATTTGAGCAAAGCCGGCTCCTCCATAGACCATAATAGGAATTACTTCTATAGCGGCGTTCAGTGAGTAACTTTGGAGCCGTCAAAAGACTGAGCTGAAGTTACTTTTAAAACACTATAATTCAGCTGCCAGCAATAGCTGGAAGCTGAATTACATCATTCCCCACTTTCCAGGTCGACCTAGAGGGTAAAAAAATTGTAAAATTTAAAATATGTGCAAACAAAGACAAATAAGAAGTATGTTTTTTCCAGAGTAAAATGAGCCATAAATTACTTTTCTCCTATGCTGCTGTCACTTACAGTAAGTTGTAGAAATCTGACAGAAGCGACAGGTTTTGGACTAGTCTATCTCTGGGGGGGATTCTCAGGCGTACGAGAGGAGTCGGTGCGGGAGACTTGGGCGCAGGATACAGCCGGTATATGGCTGATCCTGCTGCTGCACAAGTTCCGGCCGTGTTAAATACTATTCCCCCTCCAGGCCGCCATGGATGGTGGGGAATGAAATAATTTGGCTTCCAGCAATTGCTGGAGGCCGAATTATTGTGTTCTAAAAGTAACTTCAGCTCCGTCTTCTGACAGCGCCGAAGTTACTCCCTGTGCCTGCTATAGCCGTAATTCCTATTACGGTCTATGGTGGCGCCGGCTGCGCCCAAATCTCCTGTGCTGCACCCAAATATCCTGCGCTGGTTTCAGCATGTTCGATTCTCAGGGATTTATTTATTATCAAAGGCACTTAGGGAATGTCAATTGCTCTGTTCAACTGCCAAAAAAACTGTGCAGCGAGCAGGGAAGCTGGCCAGCATCATTGTTTAAATGCTTTTTAGGGAATATCTTTATAAAGAATAAAAGCCTTGCTGAGAATCCTGTATGAAGAGATGGACTAGTCCGAAACCTGTCGCTTTTGTGTGTCAGATTTGTACTACCTACTGTAAGTGACAGCAACATAGGAGAAAAGTAATGTATGGCTCATTTTACTCTGGAAAAAAACGTACTTCTTATTTGTCTATGTTTGCACATATTTTACATTTTAATTTTTTTTTGCCATGGTGCCCTTTTAACTCCGGGAACTTGTGCAGGAGCAGGATAATCCGTATATCCCAGTTCATATCTATGCCACAGGTGAACTAGTGGTTCAACAAACCTAGCAGTTTGTATTCCTGTGTCCTGCCATCAGTATTGCTGCAAATCGTAGTCACTTGCTGGTTTATGCACAGATCCGTAACACTACGCCTACAAATCATGTTTTATAAACATGGGTGTAACATAAGCCTGGTGAGCACCCCCAGCAAAACTCCACTCACTGGGTCCCCCTGATTACCTCCCAAGAACACAGTGCGTTCAGTGGGAAGGGGGGGGGGGGGATGGAGCAACATGTCCTTACTCCACTCTTCGCTGTATCTTCTTGCAGCTCTTGATGCATATCACATGACATATCACATGACATGCACAGATGGGAACCACTTGGAAATAGACTGTGAAAGTGGCTACAGTGAAGACATGGGGCCTGATTCACAAAGCGGTGCAAACTGTTTGCACGCCAGTGAAAAGCCCTTTATCACGCCTAAACTCAGTTTAGGCGTGATAAGAATAAACTCTCGCAAAATTCCCGCACGCAAAGTGTTGCGTGCGCGGTGCGTGCGATGTGCCCATTAAACCCTATGGGCACTGCTCGCGGAATTGCGTTATTGCGCGGGAATTTGCGCGCGATAAAGACCACAAAGCGGTGCAAACGTTATCAGGCCCAAAGTCTTTCAGGCGTGATAACTGAGTTATCACCGCTTTGTGAATCAGGCCCCATGTTGCTGTGCTAGAACAATAGGCTTGATTCATAGTTACATAGTTACATAGTTATTTTGGTTGAAAAAAGACATACGTCCATCAAGTTCAACCAGAAAACAAACAGAGATTCATCACATTGAAGAACGTGTGGTAAATGTAGAACCGCAATACTTGACTGGCGGGGCCGTTACTACGTTAATTGTCATAGTAGCTGCCCCGCTAGTCAAGTATCACAGTGCTGCACTAGTGCGTGCACTTTACAAGGAGCGCACGCACCTTAAGAGCACACAGTACGCCGCCAGCAGGGCACGTAGCGTGCACGCGTAACATTTAGTATGTTCTCTTCATTGTACTGTATCTTGCTCTGAAAAGCGCAATATACATTGATGAATCAACCTGATAGTATGGTGCGGCTACTGCTCTGCACTAGTGATGTTTACGCGAAATCTCGTGTAAAATACAAATTGTTAATTTAATTGATTTTGTATAATCATTCGCAAATTTGCATGAGATTTTGCATAATTTTTGCATAATTTTGTGCTGACTTAATAGTGAATAGCAAAGCCCTCATACAAGCTATTGTCACCAAAATTGCTATATATATTAAGAAGAATAGTGGGTAGATAGATAGATATATATATATATATATATATATATATATATATATATATATATATATATATATATATATATATATATTAAAAAAGACCTTGTCATTTTTGAAAAATTTGATTTCAATAATGCAAAGAAAAATGGTTTTTAAACTCAGAAAAATACGTTTAAAAACCATTTTTCTTTGAATATTTAAAATCGATTTTCTCAAAAACGACAGGGTCTTTTTGCCTTGTACCCACTATTCTACTTAACACATGTAGTAATTTTGCTGGCAATAGCATTTATGGGGGCTTTGCTATTAACTGCTAAAGTCTGCACAAAACTAAGCAAAATTCTGAATGATTACAATTACATACAAAATTAATTATGATTGTCCACGAAATTTTGCATTACAATTATGATGCATAATTATGACTTATGATGCATAATGACGCATAGGTGTAATTTCCATTCATCACTACTCTGCACATTGCACAAGACCCCTTAAACCCCAGAGGAGGCTATTGTTACACTCCTGTTTATAAATTTGGACCTGTTATCCTGAAGCATCCTCCGAACAGCAGGCTCTAAGGGCTGGTGCACACCAAGCGTTTTTGGTAGCGTTTTCAAAACCGCGACCGCCTGTGAAAACACTTGACTAATGTATCTCTATGGGATGGTGAACACCAGCGGTTTTAGGTTTTTAGCAAACCGCAAACATGGCTCCTGCAACATTTTTGCGGTTTTCAGATGCGTTTCTGCCTCAATGTAAAGTATAGGAAAAGCTCAAACTGCTCTGAAAAACGCTAGATCAGAGCAGTTTTCCAGGCGTTTTTGTTACAGAAACTGTTCAGTAACAGCTTTACTGTAACAATACATGAAATCTGCTATACAAAAATGCTCCAAAAAACGCTAGGCATGTCTAGAAAACCTCTCTAAACATGCCTAGAATCGCTCTGAAAATCTGCTTCAAAAACCTCTAGCGTTTTGCAGATCTGCTAGAGATTTTTGTTGTGCACTGGGCCTCAGAGTGGTGCTGTTGCTGCTCAACCCAACATCATTATGTTGTTCAGACCGTAAGACAGGCACAAAACAGAGAGAGAGAGAGAGAGAGAGAGAGCTGTCTGAGAAAATTACTGTATAGCAATCACTACAATTTACGATAGTCCGTCCAGACTCCCGCAGCACCTGTCTAATAATGATGTCTCAGTCTAGCATCAGTGAGATACACTAGCGAGGCAGTTCATCACATGCATCTGTCATTTGTAGGTCTCAGATTGACTCAGTAAAAATATTTTCTCTTTTGTTTTCACCCAACCTAACCACTTAGAAGATGTGACTGTTGAAACTTTGATGTCCTTCTATCATTTTAAAGTGTACCTGAGATGAAAACAGTCTCAGGTTTTATACTTACCTGGGGCTTCCTTAAGCCTGCTTGAGTGCGCTCGGTCCCTTGCCGTCTCCCCGGGATGCTTTTGTCCCCCACTGGATGGCACATTCCCCTGGCTGTGTCGCATTTCATTACGCATGTGTGGCCTGGCTGCGCACATGACTCCTGTTGCACTCCTGTGGCCAGGAGGGTTCTGCACCTGCGTAGTAACTACTGTGCAAGCGCAGTATGCTCCCGGCCACGGGGGCACAGGTGACGAAGCACGATTCAGCCAGGCTACCGGGCCATTCAGCAGGGGACAGGAGCGACCCAGGGAGATGGTGTGGGACCAAGTGGCCTCAAGGGGGCTTGAGGAAGCCCCAGGTAAGTATGGAACCTGAGACTTTTCTCGTCTCAGGTTCCCTTTAATACTAGGAAATAGGGGTAAAATTGATATGGAAGTGCACCTCATTACTGGCGGGGCTTAGTGATAAGAGATACACATGGCTTTTATAAATACTCTGGGGAGGGTCTAGCAAGAGTTAAATGCTTTATTGTATGCTAAACAGGGAGGAAATGGGCAGGACAGTGAGACCGCTGAGGTGTAGTGCTGACCACAAAGAGTCATTTTTATGAAGCACAGAAGTGAGCAGGATGACGTGATCTGCTCTTTGTTAAGAACAAACTCCCACTCTGCTCATATTTTAAAACTATTTATTGACAAAAGCACAGGTGTGTAATATGCAAATTGTTGTGCACTAATTATAATTAATGCAAATTTAACCATCCTATCTATTTAAAAAAAGGGGCAGGCTAAACTACGGCTTTCAAGCAGTGGAGAGAGCTGCATGGAAATCATCTGTTCACCCTCAAACTATTTATAAACACCTGCAACATTCCATTCCCAATGTGTCTTTTCTTTTCCCCGGTCATGTGAAATAAACATGTTATAAGCAGAATTTCACTCACAAATCCGTCCATCGCCCACTTCTCATCTTTCATTTTGCTCAGGGAGGTGTGAGACGAGCTTTTTATTGAATTGATGTGCAGAACCAGCCGTGCTTCTTGGCTTTTGTAAACCCCTGAAAGGAAAAAGGTATTAAAAGAGCCACATAAATATACGTTATACACAAAATGCTGAAGCTATTCGTGTGCGTGTGTATATATATATATATATATATATATATATATATATATATATATATATATATATGTATATATATTGGTCAGGGGGGGGAATATATATATATATATATATATATATATATACATTTTTTCCTGAAAAAAAAGTATACACACTCATAACATACTATATATATATATATATATATATATATATATATATATATATATATATATATATATATATATATATATACTATACAACAACTGGAGGGTATTTTAACTGAAGAATGGGCTACAATTCCTTTGGAAACAATTTGTATGAATCAATACCTCGGAGAATTGAGGTTGTAATTGCCGCCAAAGGTGGACCTACACGCCATATTAACCTCTTGAGGACTGCAGGGCTAAACCCCCCTAGTGACCAGGCATTTTTTAGCTAAAATGGCCACTGCAGCTTTAAGGCCAAGCTGCAGGGCCGCATAACTCAGCACACAAGTGATTCCCCCCCCCTTTTCTCCCCACCAACAGAGCTCTCTGTTGGTGGGGTCTGATCGCTCCCCCCATGTTTATTTTTTTTTTAATAAATATTATTGTTTTTTTTTTTTTTTTAAAAAAACCCTGTTTCTTTAACTCCCTTCCCTCCCTCCCTCCCTCCCCACAGCCGGCCAAATATGGCGATCGGCTGTCATAGGCTTCTGCCTATGAGAGCCGATCGCTCTCTTGTCCCCCATGGGGACAGCCGTGTCACACGGCTGTCCCCAGTGCAGCGCTGCTGCTGATCGCAGCGCTGCACAAAGTAAATAGACGGCGATCACGCCGTCTACCGGTCTCCCGAGCGGCAATAGCCGCTCGGAGACTGAAGGCGGGGCGGAGCTCCGCCCCCCAAGCAGGAGATGCGCGCGCAGCCTGCGCGCGATCTCCTGCAAAACAGAGCCCCAGGACTTTACGCCAATTGGCGTTAGGCGGTCCTGGGGCTGCCGCCGCGGCCACGCCTACTGGCGTGACGCGGTCGGCAAGAAGTTAAAATACATTTTGTTGATTTTCAAGGTGTTTCCATTATGTTGTCCAACCCCTGTATATATATATATATATATATATCATATATACAGAACAAACCCAAATTATGCTGTGGCTATGGTGGGGGCAAAGCCTGATCACCCACAAGGCAAACCTAGGCACTTATCGAGGGTCCGGTGAGAGTCTGGGGGCCAGGTGGGTGCCTGGTGGCGGATCAGTGAATAATGGCGCACAGCACCTATAAATAATAATGGATTTAATGTAACACTGTCAAGGTTAGGGTTAGGCACCACTGGGGGGGTCTTAGGGTTAGGCACCATCAGGGGGGTCTTAGGGTTAGGCACCACCAGGGGGGTCTTAGGGTTAGGCACCACCAGGGGGGTCTTAGGGTTAGGCACCACCAGGGGGGTCTTAGGGTTAGGCACCACCAGGGGGTGGTTAGGGTTAGGCACCACAAGTGGGGTCTTAGGGTTAGGCACCACCAGGGGGGTCTTAGGGTTAGGCACCACCAGGGGGTCTTAGGGTTAGGCACCACCAGGGGGTGGTTAGGGTTAGGCACCACCAGGGGGGTCTTAGGGTTAGGCACCACCAGGGGGATGGTTAGGGTTAGGCACCACCAGGGGGGTGGTTAGGGTTAGGCACCACCAGGGGGGTCTTAGGGTTAGGCACCACCAGGGGGGTCTTAGGGTTAGGCACCACCAGGGGGGTCTTAGGGTTAGGCACCACCAGGGGGTCTTAGGGTTAGGCACCACCAGGGGGTGGTTAGGGTTAGGCACCACCAGGGGGGTCTTAGGGTTAGGCACCACCAGGGGGATGGTTAGGGTTAGCCACCACCAGGGGGGTGGTTAGGGTTAGGCACCACCAGGGGGGTCTTAGGCTTAGGCACCACCAGGGAAGTGGTTAGGGTTAGGCACCACCAGGGGGTTTAGGGGTTAGGGATAGGTACAGAGAGGGTTCTGTGTGTTGACGCTAAATAACTATAAGGCTTTAACGTTAAATAACAATAAGGCTTTAACGTTAAATAGCGATAAGCGGCAAACGGATTAGCGGCAACACTGTGCGCCATTATTCACAGGCGCCATTTTCAGATGGATCCGCCTGGTGGTCCCACGGATCAGTTTCAGAGAGATCCATTCGCAGTCAGTTTCATGAAAAGTGGAGGACGGACAAAAAAATCTCAGCTCAAGTTTGAACACAGCCTAAGGCTGGGTTCGCACTGTACAGTTCAAAAACTGACCCTGTAAAAACGGATCTGTTTTCAGTTCCAAATGATCAGTCTATTACATTGGGCATCAGTTCATCCATGTGTTATGTTCCATTCCTTGTCACCACCCATTCAGAATACCCGTTGGCATCTGCTTCTTCCGCCCAATCCAGGATTATCCGCCAGGGCCCACACTTGCTTACTGTTTGTCAGGACAAAACAAACCGATCCATTCTAAATCAACTGACATAAAGGGATCCTATTGCTTTGCGTAAGATCCGTTCCATTTTTCTACCTTAAACAGAGCATTTCTTGTGTCAATGTGAAGCCAGCCTTATTATCTAGACTGTGTTCTGAGCCGTGGCCAAACTGCAAAATGCCGCTTTGTAAGTAATGGTGCCCTAATAGCTCTTCAGCCACCATACGAGTCCCCTGTGAATCTTTTAATCAAATTGCTGAGGTCATATTGGTGGCTCCTTGAGTCTGGATTTGAGAGATGATGCAAGAAGCTGGAAATCTATCATTTCCCCGGGGTGCGGTGTACTGCTGACTGCCAGTCGTGCTGAACACCACTGCAGAACTGTGAAGTCACTGTAAACTTTTACATCTTTGCTACCTAAATGCCTAGCTACTGACTGTGGCTAGCATAACCAGCTAAAGCAGGAACCCAGAAGTGTGGCAGTTAACTGGTCGGGGATCCACAGAAGTTCCACTCACCATTTACAACAGCTGAGTGTGGGTGTTAATAATCAACAGCCTGTGGATTATTTACCACCTATCCTGGAACCTATCCTATAGCTTGCATTGTGTGTACGAGGCTTAAAGTGAACCCAAGAAAAACCTTGGTTAAAAAAGCAAATATTTACCTAAGAAGTGGAAAGCTTCTAGATCATGTAGAGGCTTAGCTCCTCTGTTGCCACTCGTGGAACCCCCCAAAATAATCTAGCAAGAGCTTGAAGATCTGGGCCGCGCTTCACTTCATGCATGAGCCTGGCCATCAGGGCTAGATTTCTGGGAAGGCCACCAAGGCCCGGGCCTTGTGCGGCAGCTAGCAAAGGGGCGGCTGGATATGGAAGAGGGATTGCTGCATATGGAAGAAAATGATGAAAATGGGAGCACCACTGAACTGAACTGAACTGAAGGGGGCTGCTGTTCATGAATCTTATGGTACCCATACACGGTACAATAAAAACGTTTGAATTTCACTTTTTTTTTCTACCAAAACAATCAATTTGAATGAAAGTTGAAGAGAATCTTTTTTTCGATCAAGAAAAACAAACGATTTTTTGTCTATAAAAATCTGATCAGCCATGTTGGAAAAATCTTTATATTCAATCTAACGGAATGATCAAACTAAATGATCTAATCGAAAAAAAAATGAAAAATTGTACCAGGTGTGGGCACCTTTAGACATGGAAGAGGGATGCTGTACAAGAAAGTTGGCCTAGGGCAAAAAAGTATAAATCCAGCTTTGATGGCAATACTGCACCTGCGTCAAAACGGTGGCACATGCGCAGTAAATCGGAGCTTTCCATGCTAGTGCGCAGGTGCGGCCATGCTCTCACAGGTGCAGTATGGCTGTGCTTGTGTATGAAGAGACGCGTGGCCAAGATCTTCCAAGGGCTTCTGATGAGTGGCTGCAGGGGCGAGGAGGACCCAGAAAGCCTCTGCAGGATGCAGAAGCTTCCATCTTCTTGGGTAAGTATGTGTTTTTTGACCCAATGTTTGCCTCGGGTTCACTTTACGTTTCTCTGAAGTGGAACCTTTGCTCCTAAACACATCTAAAGGGATGATAATATGATTTATTTTCTCCCTCACAAACTTGAGATAAATCAAGTAATTTTACTGGCCAGATGCTGCCTTTTAACAAGTCCTATTAACCCTTAGAATGCCATCTGCCATGGTTTTGTGCTAAAATGCCTTCAGACCTCTGTGACGTATGGATGTGAAACACCTATGGACGTCAGCAGTAGGGATGTAACAAGAGGGGAGCGGCGGCCCCAACCACTAACCTTCCGTTCCTCCGATACAGGGGACAATACTTCAGATCAGGTGTTTTTGTGGCTACGCTTTTTATGGGTGTGAAGATCATGATGGCCACACTTGTTTTACGACCCTTGTGGGATTGGCAAAAGATTAGGGGACCCCATGAATTGAAGTTATGCCACTGGTCAGTGGCAGTGTAAGGGTTAAGATTTCGCTGTACCATCATGTGTACAGAACAAAAAAAAATGTTTAATTTCTCAACAATCGAGGAGTTTTACTTTTATACTGTGAACAATTTAATTAGGTTTGAAGAACATTTTTATTTTTGACAGTGCGGTCCAACTTGCAGATTCAGGGCTTATAGTAATAACTGGAAATAAAGTATTTCATAAATGTCACTGAACAGCTACCTTTTCTGTTCTTAATATTTGGAAATGAAGCAATTTCCCAGACATAAAAGGACTTCAAATCAGATTTAAAAAATATCATTGCTTGCAAAGTTTCAATGATTCTTTTTATAAGTTATAAAATGACAGCGGAAAATGTCACCGGCGTCTGTAGACGGGAAGCGAAGCCACCGCGCTTTCAATCCAAGGGAACCGCAGGTATTTTTTTCCCCCGTGGCTTAGACTGTATACTTAGGAAACAATTTAGCCGGGAATGATGAAGAGAGAAGCTGCTGAGAACAAGAGGTTATGAGTTCCACATCCGTGATGGCTCGCCATAATGGACACCATTACCTGTAAGCAGGAATTCGGTGTTGCTGTTGATCAGAGTGGCATTCATCCTTCCTGTGGACATGTTGTAGCTGTTCACCGTCAAGTTCATAGGCTGATTCTTCCCTTTCAGGTTGTAAAAGCCTTTCCACACATAATTCCGGTTGAAGACGTCATCTGGAACTAGAAGGGAAAAGGGTCACATAAATGAAGAGTGAAGATGGACGGATGTTTTCACTGCTCAAACATTTTTACAACTTTACCCTTGCTGCATTTACGTCAGTAGGAGAAGAAAATAATAAACAGGTTCTGGATGTGCCTTCAAATTACCCAGATAGAGAGTGGGTGAGGCTATTTGCAACTATGTTGGACCACTCACTGCTCAAATATTTTTGCAATTGTTTTCATAATGCATTGACGTCAGTAGGAGAAGAAAATAATAGACAGGTTCTGAATGTGCCTTCATATCACCCGGAGAGAGTAGGTGAGGCTTCTTGCAACTACGTTGGAACTTCTTTTGTGAAAAAAAGAGCATGAGAGAAAATTAATGGGAAAGGAAGGCACTTCTATATCAAACTCTACAGAATGAGATTTTCAGTAATAGTCAAAAATGCAAGCATTTGCCGCTTGAACCAGCTGATTTTGGCACATTGTTGTGCCGAATGTTTTGGAATCAATGCTGTCTAATTTGGGCACCCAGAGTTTCAGCCGGGGTCGTATAAATTAGTAGAAATAAAAAGTAATTTGGCCAACTGCAATAGCCGGTAACCGAATTAGGTGTCCCCTTGCCTTGAGTTGCTACATCTTGGAGAAGGAATAGCAATCAGCACAGGCCGGGAGTTTGTGCAAGCGAAGGGTGAGACTTTTTTTCGGCTTCTTCCTTTGCAGAGATGGTCTACACTGAGAATAAATAGATCCTTTGCCACTGGCCACATTCCAATCCTAAAAAAGGATTAGATGTGATCTTCCAGGGCTTAGTAAATTGCGAGGGCACCGTGATTACTAATGTACATGGAACCCCTACCCTTATTTCTGGAAAATCGCAGCTGCAAAGTGGATAACAACTTTTACAAAAAAAGTAGCATGGTGTGTGCTCATGACCAAACAGCACCTGACTATAGAAAAGTCTTGCAGGGAATTTACATGCTCAGCATGTGCAAACTGCATCCATAGCATCAAAATATGCAGGATCGAAACCAACTACACCGCTTCTTACTGCCACTAAGAGGCTTTAATCCACATAAAAATGTTTACATATTAACAGGGGATTATTGAGTCGGCCTCCTATGCCCCCAGGAAAGGGAAACAGCAAAAGCATCTGCCCCCAAAACACTCATTGCCCAGAAGCACTGCAACAAGAATCATGACAATCGCATGAAAATCGCAATGCACAGCAAATCACGTTTGTAAAACAGCTGCACAATGCAATCATATTGCAGTGCATTTATTACCGTGATTGCAATTTGCAGTGCAATAGCAGCCATAACTGACCCATAACACATTCCCTTCCTTAGCACAAATAGTTGCAATGCATTATGGGAGTATATTCTTATTCACATACAACTAAATACCTGTAGTGTATATTTAATATTTAGCTTTAGATTACTTGACAAAGAAATGGGCAGTTGTTAAATGAGCTACATGGTAGACACAGCAGGTTGGGCAGTATAGATATTGAGTAGGCGGCACCTATAGTTTGTGCAGATAGTGGGAAAGGGGGGGGGGGGAGTGATTGAAGAACAGCCTATAAAGAAAAAGCACAGAGACAATGGGAGCCCAGAGGTTGCAGCAAGTTAAGATGATAAATGGTCAAAGTGGTGTAGTGATGGAATACTCACAAAGGAGGTTTTCAGGAGGGCAACCAACCATTGCAGGCAGGTAAAGTTTAACAAATCTGACTCCACTTGGGTGTCCAGAGGGACTGCATATGGTCGCTCTCTTAGAGAAAAATACTGGATGGGTCCCGATGATGTGGTAAGGACAAGGGGATCCAATCAGAACACCCCTCCTGAGAGTAGGGTGAATGACACAATGGGGGCCCAGTATAAGATAAAAAGATAAAACTAAGTTAAAAACGCATAAAGTGAAAAGTGGCGAGGTGGCTCACCTCTATAAAAGTGCCAGAACAGTAAATGAGCCAGGAAACAGGCACCTGTTTCCTTGCTCATTTACTGTTCTGGTACTTTTATTTGGCCTGAGGAAGTAAGCAAGACCCACGAAAGGCGTTGCCAGTGCATAATAACATTAATTGTTCTTAGCACAAATTGTCATCATTAAGCCACCTCACCTCTTCATTTTATGTGTTTTTATGTGTTTTATCCTATATGAGGTGCCTCTTCCCCCTCCCCCATTGTGCAGATAGTGTAGGGGCCGAATCAATTCTTGTAGTGATGATGATAAATGGCTGGACTAAGCAGCAATGTGAATGAATGAAGCCCCTGGGAACTGGAGCCCTTCCGACAGTGGAGTTTCTAAGCATGTGCCTACTGTGCCTAATGGGAAATCTGGCCATGAAGAAGAATCCTGAGCTAGTAAAATTCTGCACCATTTACCAGCACACAAATGATAAAAGAACACACAGGCAAGGCATGATTCATTTAAAGCAAATTAATTGCGTTTTAAGCTTAAAAGGTTTAATTATTTTTACACGTAATCCAACGGTAAAACCGAGAGACGAGCAAATCAATTAGGCCATTTTGTGAGTAATTAAGCTGATCTCTTGTGGGAAAATGGTTTTCACATTTCACGGCGTGTTAGATTCACAGCTTTGCACCTGATTTAGTGAGTGGTTAGCGGTTGGGAACGGCGTTATCTTGTTAAACTCCTGGAATGGGATATATTTCTTGGAATGTCACACCGCGGTATAAAAGGGAGGGCCTTTGCTTTCAGCGGTAAGTGGGAAGATTACACTAACACTTTTTGGGGTTCAGCAGAGGCCTCCTGACTGTGACCCCAAGAGATCGGACATATGCAGAACTTGAAGAGCACCCGTCTGGCCTTAAAAGTATTTGGGACAGTTTGCGCTGATTGGGAGCACCAGATCTGCTGGATGTAGCCAAATAGAGTCATCAATCCCTTTTTGGCAGTAGATATCCAAAAACACATTTGCATGAGCTAAGGAGGGGGCCTCTGCAGAATATGAAATGTAGCAGCCATGATTCTAGAGAGGTGTTATGGATCAACACTAAAATCAGGGACCCCTCCAGCAACATTTTGATGGGCTTCTCCCACATTCATCTGCTTGGGAAGATTAGTATTTAGTTGTTATGGTTAGCGAGTTAAAGCGGAACTGTAGATAGAAAATAAGCACATTGTTTCACTTACCTGGGGCTTCCCCAAGCCTCCAGCAGCTGTCCTGTCCCGCGCCGGTCCTGGCCGAGCCTTTGTTCTCCCGCCGCCGCTCCGTCCCGTACCTCGTCTTGTAAGTCGAGGCCAGCGCAGCCTTGCCAAGGGTATCCTTTCTTCGCGTTCCTCTCTGCAATAGCGGGTAACGCGAAGTAAGGATACGCGTGGCCAGAGCCGCGCAGGCGCAGTGGCCTGGCGGCGAAACCGAAAGTAGCTGGTGGTGGGAGAACGGAGGCTCGTCAAGAAGTGGCGCGGGACAGGACGGCTGCTGGGGGCTTGGGGAAGCCCCAGGTAAGTGAAACAATGTGTTTATTTTCTCTCTACAGTTCCGCCTTATGCCTCATTAGGGATATGCAAGAACACTCTTGCGAAAAGTGAGAATGTCCTGCAGAGTGCGGGAGGCGACAGCGGGGTATGCAGTGTTAACTCCCTTGGTTACCACCTGCATTCTGGTGCATTCCATCAGTACACACTTCCGTACTCAAAGCTGGAATGTATAGGCTCTGAATGCGGGAGTGTCCAGTGATAGAATGCACCGGAATGCAGGTGGTAAGCCAGGTGAGTTAACCGGCATATACCGCTCGCGCTTCCCGCACTCTGCAGGATATTCGTACTATTTGCAAAAGTGTTCTCGCCCATCCCTAGTGATCATGCTTAGCAGGCAGGTTAGAATTAAGCCCCATCTACATGATACAATTTTTTGTGGGATTCGATTCGATTTGATTCATCAATTCAATTCGATTCAATCCGATCGGGATTTGATTCGATTCAATTTGCCATTGTTTTGCAAAGGCAAATCGAATCAAATTGAATCCCGATCGGACATGTCGGATTGAATTGAATCGAATCGATGAATCAAATCAAATCAAATTGCACAAAAAATTGTATTGTGTGGATGGGGCTTTAGATGTCCGGAAGGTGATTATGTAGGGCTAGATGACAGGAAGATGACTATTTTACATACTGTAGTTAGTAGTGATGAGCCAAATTTTTTGGGATTACAACATGAAATTTGCGATTGCAACACGAACTAGTAATTCGAAATGATCAGAAAATTCAGAATTTCTTAATTCGGAATTTTGGATCATAATTTAATGTTAAATCTTAATTTCCTGTTTAATTTCATGTTACTCATAATTTCTTGTAAAACAAGAAAAATTACCTGAAATTATGAAATTACAGGTAACATGAAATCGTAATTTCATGTTTTACACAAACATTTGTCACAAAATTACGAAAATTTTAGTAATTACAAAAATGTTATCACATTAACAATTGTAATTATGAAACAATCTTAATTACAAAAAAATACAAAAAAATGTAATTTTTGTCATTACGATTTTTCCATTCTGATCATAATTACGTAAATTATGCACAATTTTACACAATTTTAATTAGAACAACATGATCATCGCTAATGGTTACAGTAAACAGAAAGGTGAAGCAGGTGTTTACGTTAGGCAGGCATGCAGGTGGGGTTAGATGTCAGAAAGGTGATGAAGTTGTAAGATAATATTATGCTGGCAGGTTAGTGTTAAACAACAGGAAGGGTATTAGATTAGGCAAGGAGCCTAAGGTTGGTCCAGAGCTGGATCATCCACAAGGCAAACCTAAGCAGTTGCCTAGGGCTTGGGGAGAGTGTAGGGGCCTGGTGAACAACACAAAAGCCAGGTGACCATCAGCAGTAGGCAAAAACTGTTAGCTTGCCTAGGGCCCCATTTCTAGTTTGGGTGTCAGTAATGTGATTTTTCAACAAGTGGAGTGAATTAGTGTAAGGCAAATTAATGGGACCAGGAGCAGAATTACTCAGTGAAAACACCAACAAAGTTGATATAGTGGAGTTTCAGAAAATTTGAAAACACATCTATTCCGCATGTACCCCTAAACAGGGTCACATGACAATGGACAGCTTAGCAACAATCACAGATTCAGACTTGTTCTTTGAGAAAATAGACCCTGCAAATCAGACTTGTTATAACAGATGTTTACTACCCACCACTTAGTTTTGGACTTGGTGTTCCCATAACTGGTTTGGTCTTATTCTCCAGTGGTTTGGATCCCGCTGTAATAAAACATAAAAGTGAGTTGTTTCAATATGTACAATATAATCTCCTGCAGTTGTGTTGACTCTATGTCATATTAACATCATTCACCTTGACTAAGCTCTTAAAGAGGAACTGCAGTGAAAATAATGTAAGAAAAAAGGGCTTAATTTTTACAGTAATTATAAATGATTTAGTCAGTGTTTGCCCACTGTAAAATCTTTCCTCTCCTATCTGAAATGTATCACATGATGACATTTTTACTGCTGGCAGCTGAGGTCTGTGGAAGGAGGTGCTATTGGAGGGGTTTCACCACAATATCAGCCAAACAGAGCCCCTGGTGATCCGTTTGAGATTTCTTGTGGGAAAGGTGATATCGGCTACTGATTGGGATGAAGTTCAATCCTTGGTTAGAGTTCCTCTTTAAAGGACAACTATCAACGTTAACTAAATTCTAAATGCCACATACTGTATATTTCCATTAATTACTAGCAAATAACAATACAAAGGCTTTCTTTCATCTTTTCATGTTTTATGTAAAGAAAATATGACTATATATATATTAACCCTGCAAACTGTAAATCGATAATAACCCTTTTTATTGTCTGTGGATGGTTAATATTACTGAGTAAAGCCACAGACAATAACTTTTCTCCACTGTCTGTGTTGAAGAGATTTCAGTTTACATCCTGCCTGTTCCTTCCAGTGCCATCACTGAAACAGGAAGTGAGCAGGACTCCCTGACAAGAAGAAGCCAGACAGGAAATTAAACCTGGCAGGAATTGTAACGCTTCCCAATCCTACCTATAAAACCCCTGTGTCTCTGTGACCACCCACACCCGTGTGTGTGTGTGTGTGTGTGTGTGTGTGTGTGTGTGTGTGTGTGTCTGCGTCTGCGCTACTGCGCATGTGCTGCAGGGACAGCCGTTGTTGGGACGGAGCAGGACAGCCAGGGGGCAAGCCGGGAGTGTGCTTGCCTGCGTGCGCGGGACAAGCGGGAGCGTGTGTGCACATGCGGCGGGTGCGCGCATGCATGCTGTCTGACAGGTGGCGGCAGGTGACAGACCTAGAGTCTGTTATTAAACGGGCTAAGGTCCCTAGTTTAATAATAATGCAAGCAGAATTACACTTTAAAAAGCCTTCAACTGGCTGCACTATTCTAGATATTTTGGAAAGGAACAATTCTCATGTTTGATGTATTTTTCTGAATACATTCCATTACCTGTACAGACGGGCACTTTGCCACTCCACATGTTATCCGGCTGGCAGGTCCTGTGTTCGGTCCCTCCGGAGAGCATATAGCCAGGCTGGCACGTGTAGATTAATGTATAGCCCAGTGAGGGGAGGTCTATTCCAACCACGTTGGAGTGTAATGGAGATTCTGGCTGCTTGCAGCTGTGGGCTGGAAGAGGAAAACAGTAACCGACAGAGCACAAAACTCATCACTGTCCTTTTACACATGAGAAGACTACAGGGCTGCACAGTCCTGGCAAAGCTACGTTATATTTACACAGTAGGCAACACAACAGCATGGTGATATATAGAGACACAAGGTGGCACTTTCTGTTACAGCATTAAATAGACTATAAAGTCAAAAATAAACATCTTACCAAACTTACAATAAGAGAAAGTTATAATGAATTGGCAGGTCTGTTTCCTATAATGCAGTCCAGTCTGTGCAGACTTTTGGGACGTATCCCCGCCCCTTTTCAGACGAGCCCCATGACATTCTCTCAAATCAAATCAAATTAAATCAAATCAAAGATAGTTTTATTGGCATGACCACGATTCATACAGGCATTGCCAAAGCAAAGGGAAAAGGGGGACATGGTAGGGGGACAACAGCTAAGCAGACTGTGGACATTTTTAGGTTTACAGTTCCGTTATGCTCCTCTCAGTCTGTGGCATGCTGTGACATAGCGTGCAGCGATTGTCACTGTGGATTCCTTTTCTCCCAGTAAGATATATGTTTTTCTCTCATCTTTTAATGTGAGAAAGTCTGGGAATTGTTTCATCAATGTCTTAAAGAGAACCCAAGGTGGCTTGTAAGAATCATATTAGCACACAGAGGAGGTTCTGCATATAATCAACAACTTCTGTTGCTATACTGTCTCCCACCAGGCCCGACCTGCGCTCCGCTGCCCCCCATAAATCAAACACCGTGCTGGCGACATCGATAGCAGGCTGTTTACATCTGCACTGTCACTCTCGCTGCTCCCCCACCTCCTCTATGTCGGCGCTTCCTGCTGCGTGTCGCTAGCACAGTGTTTGATTTATGGGGGACAACAGAGCGTGAGGGGGGGGGGGGGGCTGGGGGGAAACAGTATAGCAACAGAGGCTGGGCATTATATGCAGACCCAGCCTCTGTGTGCTAATAGGATTCTTACAAGCCACCTTTGGTTTTCTTTTAAATAACTGTCCCTGGTTGCAGTATATTTGGGGCTGCTGCACTAGCAGGAAGTGGTTTTCATCCCCAAGGTTCTTCTGCTTACAGTGTTGGCATAGTCTCTCCTCCCTGGGTTTGTATGTCTGTCTGTGTCTCACAGACTCTATTTCGATGTTGTGAGCACTCAGTCTGCAGACGCTCAGGATTTTCCTCTCTTGAGAAATTTTGAGCTTTTCAAGGTATGGGGCCATTTTATATTCTCTCTGTAGGGACTGGCATATGGTTAGCTTTTGTGACTGTTTTATCTCACTCGTCACTCCTCTATTTTTCCACATAGTCCTCTTTGCTCCTGGCTGTGGTGTGTTTTATTGGTACTCTTGTTAGGACTTGTGGATCTGGGGTTTGAGGCAGTATACAGTAGAGTTGACCACTTCAGTGCACATGGCTTTTCTTGGTCTTCGTTGTGCAACATGGCTTTGTAGTGGGAGGCTGCTACTCTGTAGGTGGGCCCAAAAGGACAACACTCTCTTCTGTATCTCAAGCTGTAATGGGAATCTACCCAGCTCAGCTCGGCATGCATTGTTTGATGTACTTCGCTCGATTTGAGATAGAGTGCCACATCATTTCTCTGAAAAAAAGGCATGGCTATGCGCCAGACATCGGCGCACACAGGGCTCGGGGATTGCATTACAGGAAACAGACCTGGCAAGTCATTATAACCTTCTCTAATTAGGAGATTGGTCAAATGTTGATTTTTCACTTTATAGTCTCTTTAAGTGTATGAATAGCTTTGGAAAGTAAAAAACTTAAAAGTCTTACTTTCAAATTGTAATTTAACAATTTAGAGTTGAAAGTCAGAATTCACAAAATTATAGCATGTAAATCATGTTATGCAAAACTCCACATGTTATGCAAAATTACATTCCTGTGATGTACACTTTTTTTCCTCCTTAACATCTTCTAAACCTGCTCAAGGGATATGAATACAAAAATTCTATGGGAAAATTCTGCGTGAAAATGTGTAAATTCTAAGCAAAATTGTAACTTATTGTGAACATATTTGTGTGCAAATTCGCACTAACCATAGCTAATCTGATGGTTAGTACAAAAATGTATTTACAATTCATTACAGTTTTTCGAAGCAAACACTGAATCCTGGAAATTTGGTATTCATTAGGTAATTCCGTGCCAAATTTAAGAATTTTCGTTTTTCAAATGTGGTAGTTCTGATTATCCCTAATGCAAAATGTCCTAAAATTAAAGGAATACTATCAATACCCAAGTGTTCTAAAATGACAATGTACAAATAATGTCTAAGTAGCTGTGTAAACATTTTCCTACTTTTCATGTTAAATATCAGGCAAAAGCTGTAATTTATTGAGGGTAGGATTTAGCTATATTGGGACAAATCAATTGCAGAAGGGGTGTCTGCTTCAATGCACAGCCAGAGTTGCATATCAGACTACAGAAAGCAAATATCAAACATATCAAACTCTGAAAGCAAAAACAGTATAAAAAGCTGTGACAATTAGTTACATTTCCTCTGCTCTCTTCAGACACTTCAGTCAGAAACACAGGACACAGATGCTGCAGCTGTTGGGAGCTTTCTCTCTCTCTCTGTCACACACAGTTACACATAGAGTTAACTGATCAAGTGTGAGGGGAATTTCCCCTCTCCTCATGGCTCAGTCAGCCGTCAGTTTTGGCGTCAGTAAAGTTTAAAAGTATTTTGATAACAGTAAACAAAGAGGCTGCTACTAAAATGTATACACCAGTATACACCAGTACTTAGCAGCACTTCCCAAACAATTCCTGTGTCAATTGAAAAAAATATGTGAATCGATAGTATTCCTTTAAGGTAGCCTTTTTTTTAAAATATCAAAGTAGTGTTCATATGAGCCAGTGGCGTAGCTAAGGAGCTGTGGGCCCCGATGCAAGTTTACAGTGGGGCCCCCCAAGCACTCTATACATAACAATTGATACGGCGCACCAAAACCTGCCAATGGCAATTACAGTCTCAGAGGTGCAAGAAGGGGATGGGGAACCATTTGTTAATAATTACCACAATTCAAAGTATCTATAGAAGTGATTATTATGAGCACAGGACCAATAGAGAGCTAATACTGTAGTTGAGAGAGGCCAAGGGCCCCGATGTGGTGGCTACCTCTGCACCCCCTATTGCTACACCCCTGCATATGACCAATACTCAGCCCTAAAAAAAATAGTTTAAACAGCTATTAAGGGAGTGTCATTGCTGTAGTAGCGGACAAGGAGACACTGCAGGAACTTTGTCTCTTCCAGCTTATTAATGATTTTTTTTTTGTATGGAGTAAATTTACCCCTTACTTCTGCTATGTTGATCCTCCTATGTGGGCATTCCTGGGTGGACCAAATAAGTTGAATGCCAGGTCAGCTGTATATCCAAAGGCCATGGGCATAACAATAAGCCCTGCGATCCTTGCCTGTATACTCCTCCCTCTCCCCAACCGCAAGTGCAGCCAATTAGAAAAAATACCTCCCTGTTTACTCCCACCGACTGTCCCAGCAACCTCCTCCCGCCATACGGAGTAGCAAGCAGCGGGAGTGTCTGTAATGTTTTCCTGCTTCCAGACGCTGCATCACAGCAGAACACTCTCTGCTGCCATTCACCAACTCCTGATCTCGTGACTCACATTGGGTTCAGGGACCAAGGGGTCCCCATCAGAGCCCACATTCCTCCCACCCCAGCTATCACACACTGATTGCTATTAGACTAAGAGGTGCTAAAAGGCCCCCAACCCCCCCAAACACCTAAAT
The DNA here is from genome assembly GCF_040937935.1 of Hyperolius riggenbachi. Taxonomy (NCBI): domain Eukaryota; kingdom Metazoa; phylum Chordata; class Amphibia; order Anura; family Hyperoliidae; genus Hyperolius; species Hyperolius riggenbachi. The sequence goes on from NC_090650.1 coordinate 404,295,549, forward strand.
CTCTAGTTATCTGGCTTGCAGTCATTGCCATGTGTCCCCTTTTCTTATTTCTCTCTGCTTCAGACGCAATGGGGAATGATAGCTGAGTGAGTTATGCGCCCCCTCCTTCACTGCGCCCTGAGGCTAGAGCCTCTCTCGCCTCTGCCTCGGCCTGGCCCTGGCCCCCATGCTATCATTTTAGCAGGGGAACCCTATTAAATATAGTTATGCTCCTGCCAAAGGCATTATGTAAATACAATCAGACAAGATTTGCAGTTTCTGGACAATAATGAGCAAAGCCTGACTTGTCTGCCTTTGCTGGTGTGCCCAGGGAGGAAATATCTGGATGCAGACTCTACTGCACTATCCACTGCACTTCTGGTACTATTTTATAAACACACTATAGGCAGGAGGATGTTTTGATGACACTTACGGATGCACTCAGTGAGGAAGCCACTCCAGGTGAGGTCAGGTAAACAGGTCCGGCTAGTGGAGCCATGCAGCAGGTAGCCTTTCTTACAGGAGAACTGCACCACCCGGCCCACCTGTATAATAAGGGCAAACAAGAATGTCAAGAGAATAATATCACTGCTCCCGAAAATTGAGTTCATTATGTTGTATGAAATCAAAGAAAAGGTTACACTCTAGGCAGAAACAGAAGAACAGTGGGGAGCCCTCAGCCCTTTCCTTTGCTATTCACTTCCCGAAAGAAAATTGAAAAGTTCCAGTTTCCTTATTTTAAAGTAGAGAATGTAGTCATGTACGAGCTGCGGCCCTCTTTCCTGGCTCTGAGCCTTCCTAATCAAACCAATGTCAGCAGGGATAAGAAGTTTCCCACCCTCTCAATATCTCTGCCTCTACGGTGGTTAAAGACCAGCTCCATCTTTTTTTTAGTTTTGGACAGATTGGAGAAAAGATGTAACTTCTGTCAGTTCATTGATTCTGTCTGGGTTCCTGAGGTTGCCCCTTGCCTCCTTTTCCTGTGACGCACCTTCTGTAATGCTCTTGTCATACCTCCAGGATGCATTGCGGGCACTGGATGTGGGCTATGTGGGTGCTGGGTTCCATGTGGTGCTTGGTAAAGTCTATGGGGATACTGTGCAATGTGAGTTCTGGGTGTGGGCTATGTTGGTGCGGTTTGCCTTGGGAGTTCTGGGTGTGGGCTATGAGAGCTCTGCTTGCCATGTGGGTGTGGGCTGTGGGATATTCTGGGTGCCCTATATTTGCGGGCTATGGTAGGTATAGGTCTTAAGTGTCATGTAGGTGGGGTTAAGACTGGTACTGGGTGCTAGATGCCATGTGAGTGGAGCTATGTGTCAAAACTGGGTGCCATTCGGTTGCAGGCTATGGGAGGTACTAGGTGTCATGTGGGTGGGACTATGGGTGGAACTAAATGCCATATGGGTGCAGGGAGCCATGTGGGTGGGACTATGGGGGTTACAGGGTGCCATTTGGCTGGGGCTAAGGGAGTGGTGCCCTATTTATTAGTATCTACCTGATAGCCATATGTGTTGTTCTGGAATCCATGACGTGGTGTCCCAGGGTTGTCACAAGAGGTCCACGTGGGTTCTAGAAAACAGAACACAAAAGAGAACCTAAATTGTCATGCTTAAAAAGCCTTGCAGATTATACACCATCCAATGAATTGCTCACAAAGTTTATAAACCACATAGGGCTTGATTCACAAAGTGGTGCTAACTGTTAGCACGCCTGTGAAAACCCCCTTAGCACGTCTAAACAAGCTTTTCGCGCATAAAACTTTACGCGCACAAAACTTTATGCGCATAAAACTTTACGCGCGTACTGCACAGAGCGCAGGGCGCTCTGCGCGAAGTGCCCATTAAAGCCTATGGGACTTAGCGCGAGTAAAACTTTGCGCGCGTAAAACTTTGCGCGCGCAAAGTTAGCGTGCGATCTGATTGAGAAATCCGGTGCTAACCTACTTAGCACCCTGGTTAGCGCGTCTAAAGACTTTAGACATGCTAAGTAGGTTAGCACCGCTTTGTGAATCAAGCCCATACTGTATATTGTCATTATTGTACTATTGGTTCTATACAGTTTCATCAGTGGCAAAGTTTAGATTTCCATCCTAGGAAATGCTGCTTTCTGTAATGCTGGGAATACACGATGAGATGTGGCAAAAATGGGCATGTCCATGCAGTGAGTGAGCGTGACCATGGGTGGGGCCAAATGTACATGAACTTAGCAGCAGTGTAAGCTACAGATAACGGGCCTGCCCATCGAAATATTGGATGGAGCCCCCTGTCCTTTATTTAGATAATTTACAATCAGTATAGGCATAGAGCAAACAGGGACCCCCAGGTTAGGTGGTGAGTGACAGAGCCCCCCAGGTTAGGTAGTGAGTGACAAGGACCTCCAGGTTAGGTAGTGAGTGACAGGGACCCCCAGGTTAGGTAGTGAGTGACAGGCACCCCCCAGGTTAGGTAGTGAGTGACAGGGACCCCCAGGTTAGGTAGTGAGTGACAGGTGCCCCCCAGGTTAGGTAGTGAGTGACAGGGACCCCCAGGTTAGGTAGTGAGTGACAGGGACCCCCAGGTTAGGTAGTGAGTGACAGGGCCCCCTAGGTTAGGTAGTGAGTGACATGCGCCCCCCAGGTTAGGTAGTGAGTGACGTGCACCCCCCAGGTTAGGTAGTGAGGGATGTGCACCCCCCAGGTTAGGTAGTGAGTGACAGGGACCCCCAGGTTAGGTAGTGAGTGACAGGGACCCCCAGGTTAGGTAGTGAGTGACAGGGACCCCCAGGTTAGGTAGTGAGTTACAGGGATCCCCAGGTTAGGTAGTGAGGGACAGGCGCCCCCCAGGTTAGGTAGTGAGTGACAGGGAACCCCAGGTTAGGTAGTGAGTGACAGGGACCCAAGGTTAGGTAGTGAGTAACAGGGACCCTCAGGTTAGGCAGTGAGTGACAGGAACCCCCAGGTTAGGTAGTGAGTGACAGGCACCCCCCAGGTTAGGTAGTGACAGGGACCCCCAGTTAGGTAGTGAGTGACAGGTGCCCCCTCACCTTGCAGCATCAGACCGCACTATCAGCCGGCGACCAGTTAGAGCAGGCGCACGGACCCACCACGCTGTATATGCGTAAGTGATGTCACTTCCCCATATCAGTGCGGTGTCCGCTAGGTTGCCCGGCTGGTCAGAGGAGGTCTGAAGCTGGGACAGCCAGGGGGGGGGGGGTGTGGTAGGGGGGCACGGGCCCCCCTAAAATAGGGCTAGTGACGCCGCTGGTTACCAGTTTACCCAAATGCATACTTGCAAAATCAGGAAAGACAATAGTTTAGATAACTGCAACCAGGTACTTTGGATGCAGCATCAAAAGCTAACACTTTAAGCATAGCACAATAAGCATTTTTCCACCAAGACGTTTGCTTTGTTGGATTATATGTTTAGCCTGAAGCAAAACATTCATTAAATCAATCTAGTTTGAAGAAAAAATAGAAACTCCTGATAACCAGCAGTGGCTGCTGACTGTACCAGAAAGTAAGATCTCAATGCAGTAAAGAGAATAAGATGTTGCATTGTCCTCCATATGAAGCCAGCGTGCCTTACCTATGCAGCGTGGCGGAGAGCCACTCCATGTTCCATCTGCCAGGCAGATCCGGGTGCCAGAACCAACCAAGATGTAGGGGGGATTACACACAAAAGACACCTCTGATTGGTAGATGAAGCTCTTGCCCTCCCGTTTGCCATTAGCAGGTATTCCAGGATCACCACAAAACTTGGCTGCAGAAAACAGAGAAAACAGTTGATAAATGTTGGAGTTTGACATCAGTGTTGTCACTGCAATGATTATACAGCGAAAGTGCATAAGGGAATGGTGAGAACTGTGTGTGATATTTCCTCTAATTGATTAACATTTAGGAGTCACTGATTCAAGTCTTCTGAGGAAGGGGAGGAGTCCCAAAAGGAAGTCACTACAATGATTGCACTGTGTAAGTGCATAAAAAAAAGAATGAGTACTTATGAAATATTCTTTATTTGCTCTACAAATATTCTAAAAAAATATTGTTATTGGATCAGCACCCTGAGGAGGAGAGGGACAGTATTGCTTGCAAATTTTTGCCAAAGTCATTTTCGCATCGAAAAATGTCTTGAATGTTTGCTATGTATGAGAAAACGCGAAAATCAATCTTTTTTCGCGAAGACGTGTAAAAAAATCTATATTTTTAATGCAAAAATGCATAAAAGCGATATTATAACTGCTACTACTTTAGCGCCAAAACATGAAAAATCTGTATTTTTACAGTGAAATTTTGCAATAAACCTGAAAAATATCAAAAAAAAATTCCCAAAAATGTTTGCTTGAAAATTGAAAATATTTTTGCAAAAATGAATGCTAAAAGAATATTAGCATTTTTGCTCATCACTGGAGAGGGAGTTCCCATAACAATTTATGCTAGAGTATGATGTACAGTACTCAAGCATTAGTACGTGCACTGAAACAGATACAATCATCTTAATTATGTGTTAGTAGAAATGCAGTGGCATAACCAGTGGCATAACTAAAGAGCTTGGGGCCCCAGTGCGAGTTTTACATGGGGTCCCACAGATTCGGATGGAAAAGCCAGCCGAATTGCTAGCGCAAGCGATTCGGCCGGTGGCTCCATTGCTCCCTATGGCAGCGTTTCCCCGCGTGATTTGCCTGCGGGGAAACTGCGGATTCGGCCCGGTTTCCGCGCAAGTGGAAACAGGCCCTTAGATGCAAAGGATCAGCGGGATGCCAGGCAATGTGCATTGATTAAAAGGAAATAAATATGTCAGCCTCCATATGTCTCTCACCTCATGTTGCCTTTAAAGTGAACCCGAGGTGTGAGTGATAAGGATGCTGCCATATTAATTCCTTTTAACCAATACTAGTTGCCTGGCTACCCTGCTGACCCTCTGTCTCTAATACGTTTAGCTATAGACACTGAACAAGCATGCAGCAGTTTAGGTGTTTCTGACATTATTGTCAGATCTGACAAAATTAGCTGCATGCTTGTTTCTGGTGTGATTCAGACACTACTGAAGCCAACAACTAGATCAGCAGGGCTGCCAGGCAGCTGGAATTGCTTAAAAGGAAATAAATATGGCAGCCTCCATATTCCTCTCACCTCGGGTTCACTTTAAGACAAACCAGTAGCTATCTGATAAAAAGAATCTAGCAATAAAGCAATGTCTTGGATTGCCAATTAAGCAGCCTTTTCATGAGTTTATGGTCCATAAAGCACACTTTCAATTATATATTAAAAAAGAAAAAAAATCAAAAAAAGAAAATGTCATTCTGACAACTCCTAAACCTGTGAACAAAAAACGGCAATGGGAGTGAAAGGCTTAAACGGCCATTGGAAGAGATTTTTAGAAGCGTGCGTTGAACTGCTAATGGCCAGTATAACTGTTTCGTCTGCGGACGCGTCTGACAGTGTAATGCAGAAGCAGACATAAGATCATGCTGGGATTAATATATTTTAGACATATTTTAATTAGGGCTCAATTGGATTTCAGCTGTTGTCAAACTCTGCTTTACTGTAATGAAGTCCTGCGGAGGCTATCCTAAAATCTGAATAAAGCCGACTGCCGTTTGCAATTATTTCATTCGCTCTGGCTTTCCTGTCTTTTGTACCGCAGCATGGTTCAACGCGAAAAAAAAGAATTTCGGAAGATTTAACTATCATAAAAAATTAAACTAATATTAAAAGACCACAGAAAACAGGAGAGGAAAAAAAAACATATATATTAGATCACTGCTGCCCAGAGCTTTAGATAGAGATCACGGGTGACACTGGCTGTAGCAGCAGGGTAATCAGCAGGAAATAGAATTCTGTGCTGAATAGGTTAAGGGATATGCTAATTCTGGTCTCTCTTACCCACGCTGACTGATCATGTCGTGTAGGGGCTCATGGTTTTAATTACAGATGTATTTTAAGCCCAGCTAAACCTAAAATTGAACAAGGCAAATTCTAACTGCAATCAAGATGATAAGTGAATGCAAACAGTGTGCAGAAGCAAAGTGGTACACAAAATACCTGTTTTATGGGCCAAAAATGTTTGCCAGTGCAGTGCAACTTTCTCCCTCTACCTATGGGATTGAGCTGAAGAGTCGCGAAAGCAACAGATCTAGTCTAGCGGTGATGCAGTGACTTTTACATGTGATGGGTGGAAAAAGGTCTAGGCGAGTGGATGTGCAGCGCTGTTCCTAGCAAACCAGGAGGCCATCACTCGGGATAGGGCCAGTAAAAACTCTGGGTGTTACTATCTTGCTGTGATATGTGAGTGTGTATTTTTTTTTTAGGTAATTAAATTTTACCTTAAAGTGGAATATGACCAAGCATTTCTTCTTTGCTCTAAAAGATTATTTAGAGCATATAATATAGTAACACAATGTTTTTTTTAGTAAAACAGCATTCAAAGGGTTACATCACAGGGCTGAGTCTTTCTTCTGCAGGGAGAACCGCATCTGAACTGCTTATAATCTTATCTTGTGTACACATTCTTTACTTGATACATTTATGAAAACATTCTCTGGCTGTGCAGGACTTCAGGTGATGAGTCCTGGGGTGAAACACAGGTCAGAAATCACTGCTGGCAGCATTCACAACAGAATTACAACAGTTATGAATAAAATGCACCAGCAGCTTTCAAAGTAAATTACCTGAACTTTGGGAAGTTATAATGTCTAAATGAATATTAATACTTGTGCACAAAAGCAAATATGATAATTGTATGGGTTATAAAAAGCAGGAAAAAACATTTTTTGCTGAAAATTTCGTCAGAGTTTTAAACTGCTTTAAGGTTTTAGAATCCAGGAAGTTAACAGATACTTTCCCTGTGAGATGCAGACAACAACAAAAAGTGAAGTGCTCGAATGCTTCCCCACTCTCTACAGAAAAACAAACAAAGAATATAAAAAAATTGTCTGGAGTACTCCTTTAACTACAATGAGCACTGTCTTGTAACTGTAATGCAGTTCAAACCTCTCATGGTCAATATTTCTGAGCTGTCTTCATCCATAAAATGGGGTTTGAGTTGTTTAAAAGAAACAAAGGCTTCGGCTCTTGGCTGGTGATTATTTAATGAAAGCAGAAAGTCGGAGAAATATTCAGCTGCCTCTACAGTAAGCAGCAGCTCTTCCCCAACTTAGTTTACTTCCTCGCTAGATTAACATAAAGATTATATGTGTTGCAAGTAACACAGGCGCCATTGCCATTCGCCTCACGTCCTGGAGAGCGTTGCACTCCTGAAAGTAAATCACATAATCTTCTGCTGCTGAATAATAGATCACAGAGCAGCTGGCTCAAATTCCCGGCACAAAGCGTAATGTTGTGCTTAACTGACCATTCCATATTGAGTGGGACAATGTAATCACATCCACAAGTGGAGTATGAGCGGCGCAGATGGGGAATGGGATGTACGGCCGCTCGCCGCGCACAGCCTTGTGTCTTCTGGCTATCTATAAATCTACGCCGAAATAGCTTGTGCAGTCTATAGGCTTCAAAACAGGAAACATTGTTCACGGCAAGAAGATGGGAGATAGAGTTCAAAATCTTATAATAAAACCGGAACTTGGGATTTGAGCTTTTCTAGCTCCACAAGTCGCATGGAAATTCCAATGTGCTGACTTCACACACCCAGAATCCCGCACGGATCAAGCCACCCCTGCAGGGGCGTAGCAATAGGGGTTGCAGAGGTAGCGACCGCATCGGGGCCCTTGGGCCAGAGGGGCCCCGAAGGGCCCTCCCTCAACTACAGTATTAGCTCTCTATTGGTCCTGTGCTCATAATAATCACTTCTATAGATACTTTGAATAGTGGTAATCATTAACAAACTGTTCCCCATCCCCTTCTTGCACCTCAGACACTGTAGTTACCATTGACAGGTTTTGGTGCACCATATCAATTGTTATGTATAGAGTGCTTGGGGGGCCCCATTGTAAAACTTGCATCGGGGCCCACAGCTCCTTAGCTACGCCACTGCACCCCTCTATCTCCAGCCAGTTATGGAACAGGAAGATTATTATTATTATTATTTATTGTATTTATAAAGCGCCAACATATTACGCAGCACTGGACATTAATTTAGGTTACAGACAATATTTAGGGGTGACATACAGCAATATGACAATACAGGAATACAAGAAAACCAGATCACACAGCACAGTAAGAGTACAAGGTAATTCTTAGTCAGTCACTGGATGGAGCATGGAGATTAGACAAGTTAGGTTCACTCAAATGCATAGCATGGGTGCACAGTAATGGAGGTGCATTATCAGGTAGGACACAAAAGGAGGAGGAACCTGCCCAAAGGCTTACAATCTAGAGGGAGAGGTAGGGACATGAGAGGTAGGGGACCAGAGTTCAGCTGTGGGTTTAGAGCAATTGTGAGGGGTGGTAGGCCAGAGTGAAAAGGTGAGTTTTGAGGGCCTTCTTGAAGGTGTTGAAGGAGGGAGCTGCCATAATGGGTGGAGGTAGGGACTTCCATAGTATTGTCTATCTTCGAGGCGTGCATGGGACTGGGTGATGCGGGGGACGGTCAGGCGAAGTTCATTGGAGGAGCGGAGTGAGCGGCTTGGTGTGTATCTCTGAGTAAGATCAGAAATGTAGGTTGGACAGGTTTTGTGGACGGATTTGTAGGATAGGAAGCCAGTGGAGGGATTCACAGAGGGGAGCTGCCCTGGTGGAGCGATGGGAGGAGTGGATACTTCTGGCTGACCAGAGGGACCAAATCAGTAAACTTGTATACAGAGGAGTTAGTTCACCAAGACTAGAGAATGTATGTAATCCTACAAACCTGCCCTGAATTGATTAAATATTGTTAGATACCGACATCATTGGGTTCTGATCAACGCTGTGGAGTTGGAGTAGAGTATAATTGGGTACCTGGAGTCAGAGTCGAAGTCGGTGGTTTCATAAACTGAGGAGTTGGAGTCAAATGATTTTTGTACCAACTCCACAACCCTGGTACGTATTAGACTAAGGAGTCAGAGTCGGAGCAATTTTGGGTACCTGGAGTCAAAGTCTGTGGTTTAATAAACTGAGGAGTCAAATGATTTTTGTACCAACTCCACAGCCCTGGTTTTATTACACCATAATGAGGCTTTCTGATAGAGTGAGAGAGTGAATCAGCACTAATGGAACTGTATTTGCATAACATGTGCCCATGTTAGTATTTTGAACAACACTCACAATTGTCCAGAATGACTCAGGTCCAAACTTTCAAACTTTTGCAACCAGACGTTCAAAAATATTCAACTATGTAGGCAATATTTTCAAAATCACTAAGATTCTTCAATCATCTTCAGCCCAGGAAAATCATTTGAAAGCATACCTGACCAGAGGCAAAGCTATCTAAGCTAGGCACAAAAGTATATTCATGCTGGATCTGCATTCTCCTTTCCTCTCCTTCTTTCCCCTGGCCCCCATAATCAATTTTAACTTTTGAGTACAGTCAAATATTGAGACAGGAAGAAGTTCACTTGTAGTGATGTCCCTCTCAGCACCCTCTTATCCCCCCCTCTTCCAGGGAGTGAATTAAAAGGAGGGAATTTCACAGCGTGCCTGCATATTACTGTCCGAGAATTTGACTTTAACCAAAAGACACATTTTTCAAGGAGTGAATTTGAGGACCAGGAGGGTGAGGAGGTGAGACAACACACAAAGTTATGTAGACCCAGCATGAACGTAGCTCTGTGCTTACCTTAGGTAGCTTTGTCTTGGGTCAGGTGTGCTTTAACTCACGCTCAGTGTCCCAAAGCAGGAAAACGTACAGAGGATAGATAAAAAAGGTCAAACATTCATGCATTTTAGCTCTGGGACACTTAATAGACTGCCATTGAGCAGAGATAATATAACATTTAATCTACTTCGTAAATGTTTAAACATAAATTAAAACCTTGAGATATCTTCAAATTATCCTTCTTAGGAGTAGGAGGTTAGACAGAATTGTTTATCTCATCAGTTTATTTTCAATTTGGGTTCACTTTAAGGATAATGTAGTTAGAGGTCAGGATATTGAGGTCTCTTAGGGCCCATTCACACTTAAAAGCGCAAAACTTTGCTCAGGTTATTTTACCATGATTAGGGCGGGAAAATCACTGTACACTCTCAATCTAATCAGCGCTTTTATAAGCACTGTATCGCGATTGCTCCTGAATTGTGTCAAAATGCTGCGGGGAACACGTTTTGCGATTGCCGCTAATCGCGAAACACCCATGACCGGCAGCACTCGCGGCAGTGAAATCACTGCCATAAGGTTAATTTTTGCGCTATTATTAGTTATTAGCATGAATCACCCACTAATCCCTTAAAGGATACATCCAGGCAAAAAAAACAAAACAAAAATCCACTTACCTGGGGCTTCCTCCAGCCCCTGGCAGCCATCTTGTGCCTTCGCCACAACTCAGTTGGCTCCTGGTCTTCTCCGCTGCAGGTCGGCTTCCGGGTCGGCTTCTTCTGCGCTCCACCACTGACGTCATCGGGACTGTACAGATGACGTCAGCGGTGGAGCGCATAAGAAGCCGACCCGGAAGCCAACATGGCGAGGTTGGCTTCTACAGCGGAGAAGACCGGGAACCACCAGAGCTGTGGCAAGGGCACAGGACGGCTGCCAGGGTCTGGAGGAAGCCCCAGGTAAGTGGATTTTTGTTTTCTTTTTTTGCCTGGACGTATCCTTTCAGTGAGAACAGGCTCTGAGAGTCAGGTTAAGGTTGGGAGGGCTTAGGTGTGTTGGGTATTAGAGTCTTTTAGGGGTAAGCAAGGAATGCAAGAAGTCAAGGTGGTCCTTTAAGTGTAGGTTAGGAGACTTAAAAGTCAGGTTCTTGGTGTCTGTTAGGGGTAGGTCAGGCCTAGAATTGAACTAGGTGTCTGTAAACCTAGCCTCACCTACCTCTAAAATACTCAAGATCATGACTTTTAATCCTAATTTGAAGTTACCCATTAACGGCACAATTTTTCCTTCAGATTCGATTTTTCAATGCAAACTAATCTGAAGACAATTATCGATTGATCCCCTTAATGGAACAATTTAGGATGATTTTACATTCTCAATTGATCATAAAATTCAACTCTTGGATCAATATTTTTCCCTTTTCCAATCGACAAAGGATCATTTCACATTGATTTGCACCACACAAGGTGCAGTTTTCTATACAATGAGACCATAAAAAGTGTTTTGAAAGCTCGAATCTGAAGGAAAATTTTTACTGCTTATGGGCACCTTAAAGAAAACCTGAACTGAAAATTAAAAGTCAAAATAAGCATTCACAAGTCATACCTACCTTCCATGTAGTCTACTTCTTAGTGTCTTTCTCTTGTCCCGTGTCCTGTTTGTTCACTGTGATCAAGGGAATTTTCCGTCCTCCATTTTGAAAATGGCCATTACCCATAACAGCTTTCTGGTCAGCACACAGTTAAACTGTAACATCGCCCACTTGAGCCATAGGGAAACATGGACATTACCTGGTGCATCAGTTTTCCTCTCAGCTATAACTGACAGCAACTGATATTTTACTGACAGCAACTGATATATTTCAGATCTGACAAAATGTTGTCAGAACTGGAAGGGATTATTGTCAGAAGAAAATGGTGAGCTTCTGAGAGGAACTGATGGCAAGGTAACTATGTAATGTGTATTTGAAGTTACCTCATGTGTTTATTTTAAATATTTTTACTCAGTACAGGTTCTCTTTAACCACTTGAGGACCTAGGGCTTTCTACCCCTTAAGGACCGGCCACTTTTTTTCCATTCAGACCACTGCAGCTTTCACGGTTTATTGCTCGCTCATACAACCTACCACCTAAATGAATTTTGGCTCCTTTTCTTGTCACTAATACAGCTTTCTTTTGGGGCTATTTGATTGCTCCTGCGATTTTTACTTTTTATTATATTAATCAAAAAAGACATGAATTTTGGCAAAAAAATGATTTTTTTAACTTTCTGTGCTGACATTTTTCAAATAAAGTAAAATTTCTGTATACATGCAGCGCGAAAAATGTGGACAAACATGTTTTTGATTAAAAAAAAACCCATTCAGTGTATATTTATTGGTTTGGGTAAAAGTTATAGCGTTTACAAACTATGGTGCAAAAAGTGAATTTTCCCATTTTCAAGCATCTCTGACTTTTCTGACCCCCTGTCATGTTTCATGAGGGGCTAGAATTCCAGGATAGTATAAATACCCCCCAAATGACCCCATTTTGGAAAGAAGACATCCCAAAGTATTCACTGAGAGGCATAGTGAGTTCATAGAAGATATTATTTTTTGTCACAAGTAAGCGGAAAATGACACTTTGTGAGAAAAAAAAAAAAAAAAAAAGTTTCCATTTCTTCTAACTTGCGACAAAAAAAAAATGAAATCTGCCACGGACTCACCATGCCCCTCTCTGAATACCTTGAAGGGTCTACTTTCCAAAATGGGATCATTTATGGGGTGTGTTTACTGTCCTGACATTTTGGGGGGTGCTAAATTGTAAGCACCCCTGTAAAGCCTAAAGGTGCTCATTGGACTTTGGACCCCTTAGCGCAGTTAGGCTGCAAAAAAGTGCCACACATGTGGTATTGCCGTACTCAGGAGAACTAGTATAATGTGTTTTGGGGTGTATTTTTACACATACCCATGCTGGGTGGGAGAAATATCTCTGTAAATGACAATTTGTTAATTTTTTTTACACACAATTGTCCATTTACAGAGATATTTCTTCCACTCAGCATGGGTATGTGTAAAAATACACCACAAAACACATTATACTACTTCTCCTGAGTACGGCGATACCACATGTGTGGCACTTTTTTGCACCCTAACTGCGCTAAAGGGCCCAAAGTCCAATGAGTACCTTTAGGATTTCACAGGTCATTTTGAGAAATTTCGTTTCAAGACTACTCCTCACGGTTTAGGGCCCCTAAAATGCCAGGGCAGTATAGGAACCCCACAAATGACCCCATTTTAGAAAGAAGACACCCCAAGGTATTCCGTTAGTAGTATGGCGAGTTCATAGAAGATTTTATTTTTTGTCACAAGTTAGCGGAAAATGACACTTTGTGAAAAAACACAATTAAAATCAATTTCCGCTAACTTTTGACAAAAAATAAAATCTTCTATGAACTCACCATACTCCTAACGGAATACCTTGGGGTGTCTTCTTTCTAAAATGGGGTCATTTGTGGGGTTCCTATACTGCCCTGGCATTTTAAGGGCCCTAAACCGTGAGGAGTAGTCTTGAAACGAAATTTCTCAAAATGACCTGTGAAATCCTAAAGGTACTCATTGGACTTTGGGCCCTTTAGCGCAGTTAGGGTGCAAAAAAGTGCCACACATGTGGTATCGCCATACTCGGGAGAAGTAGTACAATGTGTTTTGAGGTGTATTTTTACACATACCCATGCTGGGTGGGAGAAATACCTCTGTAAATGGACAATTGTGTGTAAAAAAATCAAAAGATTGTCATTTACAGAGGTATTTCTCCCACCCAGCATGGGTATGTGTAAAAATACACCCCAAAACACATTGTACTACTTCTCCCGAGTACGGCGATACCACATGTGTGGCACTTTTTTGCACCCTAACTGCACTAAGGGGCATAAAGTCCAATGAGTACCTTTAGGATTTCACAGGTCATTTTTGTTTCAAGACTACTCCTCACGGTTTAGGGCCCCTAAAATGCCAGGGCAGTATAGGAACCCCACTAATGACCCCATTTTAGAAAGAAGACACCCCAAGGTATTCCGTTAGGAGTATGGTGAGTTCATAGAAGTTTTTATTTTTTTGTTACAAGTTAGCGGAAATTGATTTTAATCGTTTTTTTTCACAAAGTGTCATTTTCCGCTAACTTGTGACAAAAAATAAAATCTTCTATGAACTCACCATACTCCTAACGGAATACCTTTGGGTGTCTTCTTTATAGAATGGGGTCATTTGTGGGGTTCCTATACTGCCCTGGCATTTTAGGGGCCCTAAACCGTGAGGAGTAGTCTTGAAACCAAATGTCGCAAAATGACCTGTGAAATCCTAAAGGTACTCATTGGACTTTGGGCCCCTTAGCGTACTTAGGGTGTAAAAAAGTGCCACACATGTGGTACCGCTGTACTCAGGAGAAGTAGTATAATGCGTTTTGGGGTGTATTTTTACACATACCCATGCTAAGTGGGAGAAATATCTCTGTAAATGACAATTGTTTGATTTTTTTACACACAATTGTCCATTTACATAGAAATTTCTCCCACCCAGCATGGGTATGTGTAAAAATACACCCCAAAACACATTATACTACTTTTCCTGAGTACGGCGGTACCACATGTGTGACACTTTTTTGCAGCCTAGGTGCGCTAAGGGGCCCAACGTCCTATTCACAGGTCATTTTGAAGCATTTGTTTTCTAGACTACTCCTCGCGGTTTAGGGCCCCTAAAATGCCAGGGCAGTATAGGAACCCCACAAGTGACCCCATTTTAGAAAGAAGACACCCCAAGGTATTCCGTTAGGTGTATGGCGAGTTCATAGAAGATTTTATTTTTTGTCACAAGTTAGTGAAAAATGACACTTTGTGAAAAAAAAACCAATAAAAATTAATTTCCGCTAACTTTTGACAAAAAATAAAATCTTCTATGAACTCGTCATACACCTAACAGAATACCTTGGGGTGTCTTTTTTTCTAAAATGGGGTCACTTGTGGGGTTCCTATACCGCCCTGGCATTTTACAGGCCCAAAACCGTGAGTAGTCTGGAAACCAAATGTCTCAAAATGACTGTTCAGGGGTATAAGCATCTGCAAATTTTGATGACAGGTGGTCTATGAGGGGGCGAATTTTGTGGAACCGGTCATAAGCAGGGTGGCCTTTTAGATGACAGGTTGTATTGGGCCTGATCTGATGGATAGGAGTGCTAGGGGGGTGACAGGAGGTGATTGATGGGTGTCTCAGGGGGTGGTTAGAGGGGAAAATAGATGCAATCAATGCACTAGGGAGGTGATCGGAAGGGGGTCTGAGGGTTTGGCCGAGTGATCAGGAGCCCACACAGGGCAAATTGGGGCCTGATCTGATGGGTAGGTGTGCTAGGGGGTGACAGGAGGTGATTGATGGGTGTCTCAAGGTGTGATTAGAGGGGGGAATAGATGCAAGCAATGCACTGGCGAGGTGATCAGGGCTGGGGTCTGAGGGCATTCTGAGGGTGTGGGCGGGTGATTGAGTGCCCTAGGGGCAGATAGGGGTCTAATCTGATAGGTAGCAGTGACAGGGGGTGATTGATGGGTAATTAGTGGGTGTTTAGGGTAGAGAATAGATGGAAACACTGCACTTGGGTGGTGATCTGATGTCGGATCTGCGGGCGATCTATTGGTGTGGGTGGGTGATCAGTTTGCCCGCAAGGGGCAGGTTAGGGGCTGATTGATGGGTGGCAGTGACAGCGGGTGATTGATGGGTGGCAGTGACAGGGGGTGATTGATGGGTGGCAGTGACAGGGGGTGATTGATGGGTGATTGATAGGTGATTGACAGGTAATCAGTGGGTTATTACAGGGGAGAACAGATGTAAATATTGCACTGGCGAATTGATAAGGGGGGGTCTGAGGGCAATCTGAGCGTGTAGGCGGGCGATTGGGTGCCCGCAAGGGGCAGATTAGGGTCTGATCTGATGGGTAACAGTGACAGGTGGTGATAGGGGGTGATTGATGGGTGATTGATGGGTAATTAGTGGGTGTTTAGAGGAGAGAATAGATGGAAACACTGCGCTTGGGTGGTGATCTGATGTCGGATCTGCGGGCGATCTATTGGTGTGGGTGGGTGATCAGATTGCCCGCAAGGGGCAGGTTAGGGGCTGATTGTTGGGTGGCAGGGACAGGGGGTGATTGATGGGTGATAGGTGATTGGCAGGTGATTGACAGGTGATCAGTGGGTTATTACAGGGAAGGACAGATGTAATTAATGCACTGGCGAATTGATAAGGGGGGGGGGGGGGGGTCAGAGGGCAATCTGAGCGTGTGGGCGGGTGATTGGGTGCCCGCAAGGGGCAGATTAGGGTCTGATCTGATGGGTAACAGTGACAGGTGGTGATAGGGGGTGATTGATGGGTGATTGATGGGTAATTAGTGGGTGTTTAGAGGAGAGAATAGATGGAAACACTGCGCTTGGGTGGTGATCTGATGTCGGATCTGCGGGCGATCTATTGGTGTGGGTGGGTGATCAGATTGCCCGCAAGGGGCAGGTTAGGGGCTGATTGTTGGGTGGCAGTGACAGGGGGTGATTGATGGGTGATAGGTGATTGGCAGGTGATTGACAGGTGATCAGTGGGTTATTACAGGGAAGGACAGATGTAATTAATGCACTGGCGAATTGATAAGGGGGGGGGGGGGGTCAGAGGGCAATCTGAGCGTGTGGGCGGGTGATTGGGTGCCCGCAAGGGGCAGATTAGGGTCTGATCTGATAGGTAAAAGTGACAGGTGGTGATAGGGGGTGATTGATGGGTGATTGATGGGTAATTAGTGGGTGTTTAGAGAAGATAACAGATGTAAACGATACAATTGGGAGGTAATCTGACGGCGGGTTTGCGGGCGATCTAATGGTGTGGGTGGGTGATCAGATTGCCCGCAAGGGGCAGGTTAGGGGCTGATTGATGGGTGGCAGTGACAGGGGGTGACAGGGGGTGATTGATGGGTGATAGGTGATTGGCAGGTGATTGACAGGTGATCAGTGGGTTATTACAGGGAAGAACAGATGTAATTAATGCACTGGCGAATTGATAAGGGGGGGACTGAGGGCAATCTGAGCGTGTAGGCGGGTGATTGGGTGCCCGCAAGGGGCAGATTAGGGTCTGATCTGATAGGTAACAGTGACAGGTGGTGATAGGGGGTGATTGATGGGTGATTGATGGGTAATTAGTGGGTGTTTAGAGGAGAGAATAGATGTAAACAATGGATTTGGGAGGTGATCTGATGTCGGATCTGTGGGCGATCTATTGGTGTGGGGGGGTGATCAGATTGCCGCAAGGGGCAGGTTAGGGGCTGATTGATGGGTGGCAGTGACAGGGGGTGATTGACGGGTGATTGACGGGTGATTGACAGGTGATTGACAGGTGATTGACAGGTGATCAGGGGGATAGATGCATACAGTAAACAGGGGGTGGTGGTCTGGGGGGGGGGTCTGGGGAGAATCTGAGGGGTGGGGGGTGATCAGGAGGGGGCAGGGAGCAGGGGGGGGGATAAAAAAAAATAGCGTTGACAGATAGTGACAGGGAGTGATTGATGGGTGATTAGGGGGGGTGATTGGGTGCAAACAGGGGTCTGGGGGGTGGGCAGGGGGGGGTCTGATGGGTGCTGTGGGCGATCTGGGGCAGGGGGGGGAGAAATCAGTGTGCTTGGGTGCAGACTAGGGTGGCTGCAGCCTGCCCTGGTGGTCCCTCGGACACTGGGATCACCAGGGCAGGAGGCAGCCTGTATAATACACTTTGTATTATAACATCCCGCCGGCATTTGGGTTAACATCCCGCCGGCGCTTCCGTATAGCCGGCGGGATGTTGCGGCGAGCGAGCGGTGACAGGCGCCGGCGGAGGATCGCGTCACGGATGACGCGATCGCTCCGCCCATGCCCTTAAATGGACCGCCGCCTCTGTGGGTGAGCCGGTCCTTAAGGGCTCCACTTCCCGGCCGCCTCTGTGCGTTAGGCGGTCGGGAAGTGGTTAAAGAAAACCTGTAATTAGAAAACCTCCCCTCTAGAGTACTCAACTGAGGTGGGGGAAGCCTCCGGATCCTATTGAGGCTTCCCCTGTCCTCCTCGGTCCCACGGCGGCGGAGATAAAGCTCCCCAAACAGCCGGGATGTAAATATTTACCTTCCCGGCTCCAGCGTAGGCGCAGTATCAGCTCTCCGCTCGGAGATAGGTGGAAATAGCTGATTGCTGTCGGCCTGCTCTACTGCGCAGGCGCAAGTCTCCTGCGCCTGTGCAGTAGAGCGGACCCGACAGAGATTGGCTATTTTTGTCTATCTCCGTGTGGAGAGCCACAACAGTGCCCCTGCTGAAGCCAGGAAAGATAAATAAATCAGCACTTATCAGCGCTTGTCAGGCTTGTCGGGGGAGGATTCCGGGACACTTCGGAGGAGCCAGCGCTGGACTGCCTGCAGGTACAGGGGAGGGGGAAGCCTCATTGGGACCCTGAGGCTTCCCCCTCCCGAGGTGAGTACCCCCCAGGGGAACTTTTTTTTTGTTACAGGTTCTCTTTAAGAGAGACCCTGACAATATCTCTTACATCTCTCCCTCTCTTCGTTCATCTTACAGAGAAAGAGAATATTTCAGCAATGGTAAAATTGAAAGATGAAATGAAGATCATTATTGAGTGGGTTTCTCTGGCTGTGATATTGTATTTTTATTATGTGTAGAGATTTGAATTTTATGGTTGAAAAACACACTGTGCGAGTGATTGCCACTGGATACAAAATTACAAATGTCAATTTCATTCCTATTGATTTTTATATTTCTTTGCAGATACAATTTGTAACTTTTCTCCTGTATCTAACAGCAGTACTATTACTCTGAAGAGGAAAAAAAAATATCACAGTGCTAAAGAGGAAAATGTGGATTTCCGACCCCAGTACACAATGAAATAGCAGCATGATGCTTGTCTGTTTATGAGGATTCCACTGCTGACGTCATGAGCATATACAGAAAGTGATTTATAAGTATACAGTGTTATCTTATCAAATGTTCCTCTTAGTCACGGTCTGATTTCTGGGAAGGCCACTAAGGCCCTGGCCTTGGGCGGTAGCTGGCCAAGGTGCAGCTGGACATGGAAGAAGGATTGCTGCAAATGGAAGGGGAGGCTGCAAATGGAATACAAAAGGTTGCAAATAAAGGGCAACACATGGATATAGGGAAGTGCTGCCCAAGGGACTTGTACAGAACTGAAGGAGGCTGCTGTACATGAACTTCGACATGTAAGAGGAGGCTGCACAATAAACAGAAGCGTATTGCTGCACATGGAAGGGGCACTGCAAGAAAGTTGGCCTAGGGGTGGAAAAAGTATAAATCCGGCCTTGCTCTTAGTGCAGACCTTGAAATTTGTAGTAGTAGTAAGCTGGTATTTCTTATGTTCTGTATGAGACTTTTTCTCTTTGGTGATAATACAAGTTCAGTACGTGTATACTGGACATCCCAGATTTTTCAACCCCCTGCCTTATCAATTGTCTTTCTGCTTTTACCGGAAGTCTGCAACATTGTGGGCATCCCGTGCACTCTTCCAAGGCATTTTTTTGCTGTCCTTAGGGTAGAATGATATCCAGCAGTCAATCTGATCATGTGCTTCTAGCCAGTAGACCCTCCTACTTAGAACCTCTTGGCAGGAACTCCCTGGATAAGCCTTTGTCAGTATCTAGAGGACAGACGCAAGTAGAAGTACCAATACACTAACTAACTAACTAACTAACTAACTAACTAACTAACTAACTACCTAACTAACTCAGGTAAACAATCAGTACCTTCTGTATGTAGAGACATTTCCCTGTTCTACCACTCTGCGCTGCAGATAGTAGACAAGATTTTAGCAGAAGTTTTGTCTACTATTGTCTGTATCTGGAAGCTTCTTACTGCTGTGTGATGCCCTACAAAGTTATAGCAAACCTTGGTCATTCATTGTTGATGCCTATCCAACCAAGACCGGCTGGTATCAACTGCCAAAGAACCAGCATGACCAATCAGTAGAAGATCTATATTATGCCATAGTTTCAACAGATTTTCATTAGATACACTGTTTACATGTCTAATCTACTGTATTGCAATACTTAAATTATCAATGGTTGCCTTGAAACTAACCAGTAATATGCCCCCCCCCCCCCCCCCACACACACACACACACACACAAGTTAGATACTTACCTATGTAGAGGAAAACCTCTAGATAATCCAGAGGCTTTTTGATCCATCCACGAGCTCACCGATGTTGTGCAGGTCCCTCTCAAGATATCTGACAAGAGTGTGTTAGATATGTTCTTGTAGCCACAGTCACGTCAATGTCTGAGCACAAGTATAGCCGTGCATACACAGTAAGCTGAAGCTGCTTGCCCATGGGCACCTTCCTGCTACTATGCAGGTGCGGCCTGACTCACACATGATTCAAGATTCAAGCTTAATTGTCATTGTGTAATATCACAAACAGGGCCGGAGCTACCATAGGAAAAAATGGGCAATTGCCCCAGGGTCCCAGCCTGTAGGGACCCCCAAGCAGTCCCTCCCCATCTTAACTGTTGCTCCCCAGGGACTCTGCAGAGTCTTTGGCAGAGCAGTGTCTCATCTGTGCTGGCGGGCAGGTGAGACACTACACTGACATAGACACTGCAAAGGTCCTAGGGAGCACAGTTACGTTGGGAGGTGATTGGGGGAGGGTCAGCAGCCAGCTCAAGGGCCCAGGAGGGAAATTTTGCTGCAACAAAGGGCCCCTAAAGACGCTTTTTGGTCGGGGGTGGGCTAATTTTGCCCTAGGGCCCAATTGTTACTTGAACCAGCCCTGATCATAAAATTACTTTTCCTGACAGCCCCATGGTGCATATAAGGAACATAGGAATAGTAACAAAGGTAGAAATAGAGGAATTATATAGTATTCCAGAAATGTGAAATATTTTAACAATTTGTGAACAGTGTTTTTTATGTTTGATGAAGAGTTAGGTAGCATTCACAGTGGGACGCGGCGGTTTAATGTTAAAGTCGCAACGTGTCTGCGTTAAGAGGTAACGCACTGCAAGCAGTGAGTTACCACAACACAACATTTTTTTTAACGCGACTTTAACGTCACACTGTGAGCAGCAGATAGGATTAGCATTGCAGTGCTGTAAGCTGCTTTATAAGACTTTATAACGCGTGACCATAACATCCCACTGTGAATGCGACCTTAAAGTTTAACCAGTTGATTGACCTAACATCTACCTGATGTAAGGAGCTCAAACAAGGTGCTTCCAGGGTGAGTGTTGTCCTTCATAATCTTTCTGGTCCTTCTCATACAGCGAGTCTTGTACAAGAGTTTAAGTAATGGTAGTTCAGTGCTGATAATGAGCCCTGCTGTTTTTAGAACTCTCTGTAGGGCTTCTCTAGCAGGCTTGGTTCAGCTGCTGTACCAGGCCATCATGCAGTTGATTAAGACGCTTTCTATAGTGCACCAGTAGAATTAACCAGCAGCTTCTGTGGAAGGTTAGTGCTCCTTAGCTTTCTTAGAAAGTAGAGGCATTGTTGTGCTTTGCCAATTACAGCTTAAGCGTTGTCAGTCCAACACAGGTCCTCTGCACAATACAGCCACGCTCATAAACGGAGAGGAGAGCAGCTACAACAGAGAAGAGGGTCCTGGCCAGTGGGGCAGTGAGGTCAAGGAGGACATGAGAAGCTTCTGGATCTTCCAGAGGCTTCTCTTCTTTCCTCCAATCTCAGGTTTGCTTTAAAGAGAGACTGAAGCCGTTTTAAAAATGGGTTTTTAACTTTTGTTTAGCTTAAGAATGTTGGTCCCTGCTAAAACGCTGCTATCCCGCAGCAGAATGAGGGTTTTCTAACCCCCAAATCCCTTGGGAAAAAAATTGTGGAGCGCTTCGGGCTGTAGCTCTGCCTCTACTCTCCTCAATCCCAGCTGATCGCTGCCTCTCCCCACCCCTCTCAGTCTTCCTTCACTGAGAGGGGTGGGGAGAGGTGGAGATCCACAGGCAGATTGACGCAACTGGAGGAAGAGCTACAGCCCAAAGCTTTGCCTCCCCAGGCAGCAAAATCCACGACCAGGAAAGTCATGTATTTTTGCCCTAGGATTTGGGAGGTAAAAAACCCTCGTTCTGCCACGGGATAGCGGTGTTTTAGCAGGGACCAAAATGCTTAAGCTAAATAAAAGGTAAAAACCTGTTTTTAAGGATCTTCTGTAGTTTGCTAAATCACTGCAATTTAAAGAGGTAAAATAGAGTCCATTGGGGAAGATTTATTAAAACCGGTGCAAGAAAATCTGATAGAGAAGTGAAGCAGTTGCACAGAGCGATCAATCAGAATCCTTGATCTTGACATCATCTCCTGTTTTGCATTAGGGGTGGTCAGAAATGTCCTTTTCCGAATTAGCAGAAATTTCAATCTCTGCCAGTGCCAATTTCTCATCAGAGAATGCAAACAATGATAAAAAATATATATATGTCGGAAATAGGAAAAATGGAAATTCAGTCTTGTGTTTGATTTAAAATTACAGCAGTAAGGGCTTGTTCACACTAGAGATGGCCCGAACTGTTCGCGAGCGAATCTCTATGTGCCTGTACTACTTCCGGGTCGCTATGACCCGGAGTAGTACGGCTGCACTGGGTCGGAGGTGCGCGCCCTTGATCGCGCGCCTGTTGCTGGGCACTCTGCGCATGAGCGTGACGTCACTCATTATGCCACACACATGCGCAGAAAGTGCCCGGCAACAGGAGCGCGGTCAAGGACGCGCACGGCCGGCCCAGAGCAGCCGTACTACTCCGGGTCATAGCGACCCGGAAGTAGTACAGGGTGAGGTGTTCGCCGGCAAACGGTTCAGGAACCGTTCGCCGACATCTCTAGTTCACACTACAAGAGCTTTTCTAAGCACTTTGTGATTTTGAAAGCTCTTGCTAATGTTATGCTATGTGTGTGTTCACACTGGAGCGATGTGATTTTGTAAAAAAACAAAAAAACATAGCATTGCATTAGCAAGAGCTTTTTAAATCACTAGCGCTTAAAAAGCACTGAGGCCCGGTGCACACCAAAACCCGCTAGCAGATCCGCAAAATGCTAGCAGATTTTGAAAAGCTTTTTTTTCTTTTTCTGTAGCGTTTCAGCTAGCGTTTTGCAGTTTTGTGAAGTGTTTTTGGTGTAGTAGATTTCATGTATTGTTACAGTAAAGCTGTTACTGAACAGCTACTGTAACAAAAAACACCTGGCAAACCGCTCTGAAGTGCCATTTTTCAGAGCGGTTTGCGGTTTTCCTATACTTAACATTGAGGCAGAAACGCCTCCGCAATCCAAAATCTGCAGCAGCCCGGGAGTATGCGTTTCTGCAAAACGCCTCCCGCTCTGGTGTGCACCAGCCCATTGAAATACATTACCCTAGCGGATCCGCACCCGCAGGCGGATCGCAAACCGCAGCGGAAACGCTCTGGTGTGAACAAGCCCTGATCTAATTTTTGCAGAACATTTTTGCATTCTCTGATTGGTCCAATGCTGCCGAGTTCTGTAACTGGCCTAAAATGACCGAGCTGCAGTAAATCGGATTTCTGCGAAATTCCGTTTTCCGATCGGACATACCGATTTCTGATTGGAAATGTGGAAATTTAAATTCCCAGGAATCTGAATGAGCATCCCTGTTTTGCATCAGGTTTGCTCCCATCTTCCTTGCACTGCTCTTCATAAATCTGCTGCACTGTTTTCCACCCCTACACATAAATGCCTTCACCTAAACTGGATTTCGTCTGTATTTAAAGCTTCATGAGGACAGAGGTGTGAGACATAAATAGCAGAGACACTCGTAAAGCCTGACGTGGCCCAGACACTTCAGCTCCTCCTTGGAACTAATAATAGTTGACTGCACAGACAATAGAGAAGCATTGCATTCCATCACAGCCTACTCTCTATGGAAACCTCGGCGCGGCCTGTGGAGAGAATCTTCCCAGCAACACCTCAGACTGAGCCGTTTGCCAACAGAGCTGCCTGTTCCCATCGCAGCACGTCATTCATTCACAGGGCAATCCAATAACCTAATGAATGGTGGCTGTCACTGGCTGTAAATCACATCACCGCTAACCAGGCCTGACCTGCACACAGCATGGCCACCAACTTATGTGGCTGCTTTACATATGGATGTGATTGCAGTAAATATTAATGCTGCTCCGCAAATATTTTATGAGAACAAAATAGTGTTATGGTCAGAAATTCTGACTACCAAAAATGCTGATTACCGATTTTGCAGATTTCCATGGAAATCTAAATTTTCAATACCGATTTCAATGGAAAGGTTTTCTTTTTTTTTGTCATTCTGTTAATAAAGTTATTTAATTTAAAAAGAAAAAATTGTTTTGCGGAATCCGTTATATTTTGCGGATGGCATCCTTGATACACTAATGAATTGTAACTAACTGGACCAATCATAAGCTGCAGAATTTTCCAGCATTCTGAGGTAAACCTCCACATTATCTGATTGGTCCAATGCTACCGAGTATTTCCCTGTCCTGTGATTCTGTTTGGTTCCTGGTTTATACCATTATCTGTTATAGGTAGAACACTCTTTTCTCTGTATCTTGGTAAACACACAGCCCCCATTTAATACACAGCTTACTGACTCCCCTTAAAGCGGTATAAAACCCTGACATAATATTAAATAAAAACATGTTTTCCTACTTTTTATATGCCATACGGTTATCACATTTGCATTTGTGCATAAGTATTATTATTCATTTAGAAATTTCAAGTTCCCAAAAGTACCATTTTTTTGCTTTGAGAGCTGACTTTGCATTTTATTCATAACTGGTTTTATTCATTATGTATTGAAGGCAGAAATGCTTTGAGTGTCTATCTGTGTCCAGGAGCTTCTGCACAGTCAGAGAATGTGTTACATTCCTCAATTGATACAATTAAGTAAACGGATGCGCCCAGATTTCTCTGCACTTAACTTTCAGTCCTGTGTGTAACCCTTTGAATGCTGTTCTAGTAAAAAAATGTATTTGTTATTATCCTTTTACAAAGTCAGGGGAATAACTAGAGGGGATAAAACCCTGTGATTGTGTTTGTGTGTTTGTGTGTGTGTGTGTGTGGGGGGGGGGGGTGGCAGGCCTGTGGGGGGCCCCAGCTACTAACCTTTGTTTCTTTCGATACAGAGGATTATACCTCAGATCAGGTGTTTTTGTGGCTACACTTGTTATGGGTGTGAAGATGATGGCCAGAATTGTTTTATGACCCTTGCGAGATGGGCCCCAAGTCCTTGAAGGGCACAAAGGGGAGTCAAGGGAAGTGGTGTGAATATTTGGGGAGGCCCATCAAAGTTTAGCTGGGGGGCACCATCCATGAATTATATTTATGCCACTGTACACTGTAATCTGCTATGGGCTACTACAATCTGCTTGACTCACGTAAGCACTGTGGCACCTCTCCGCTCCATGTTCCATTGCCCACACAGGTCAGCACTGCAGGAAAGGAAAGCTCATAACCTGGAAAACAGGCGTAGCTGATACTAAATCCCCAATCAAAGTTTGTTCCTTCCAGCCTGCCATTGGATACTTGAGGGGGATGTGAGCAGGTCACAGCTGAAAAAGAGCAAGAGAGCCAGTATTATAGTGCGAAATTACAGCCATTTACACTGACATGTGTATTATCAGATGTATACAGTAAATACATTTTAAGCTGAATATTAATTTTAAGTATTTAAGATGGAACATAGGTGTGAATAGTAATATCAATTATAACGTACAAATAATGCCAGTTGCCTGGCGGTCATGCTGAACTTTTGGCTTTAGTTCCTTTGACTTGACACACCATAGTACAATCATATGATCTTTATGCTCATTCTGGGCCAAGGACTATAGTCACTATAGTGTTAGAGGCAGAAAATAGCATAGAAGTCAGACAACTGGCATTATTTATTAGAGTTTGAAGATGGCAGCCTCCATATTCCTCTAACTTCAGGTTCCCTTTAAAGTGAATCGGTACTGTTTTAAAAACAAAAAAGTCAGATACTCACCTAAGGAGAGGGAAGGCTCAGTTCTAATGAGCCTTCCCTCTCCTCTCCCGATGCCCGGTCCCGCGCAGGATCCCCCGTAGCAGGATTTGACCAGTTCGGTCAAATACTGCCACGTCAGCCGCCGAAGGGAGTTTTCCGAAGTCTTTGGGAGCACTCGGGCTCCCGAAGACGGGCCGCTTCATATGACACACTCGCGCCACACTCGCGCGTGTGTAGTGTGGAGCAGCCCGTCTTCGGGAGCCCGAGTGCTCCCGAAGACTTCCGAAGTCCCTGCGGCGGGGGATTTGAACGGAGGATCCACCGGGCACACCCGGAGAGGAGAGGGAAGGCTCATTAGGACCGAGCCTTCCCTCTCGCTAGGTGAGTATCTGACTTTTTTGTTTTAAAAACAGTACCCATTCACTTTAAGGAAACATTGGTTTTGAACCACAGCAAATATATTTTTTCATACTTTTAAAGTGCCATAAAATGAAAATTCTAATAATAAAAAAATAAAAGTACTGCACCTTTACAGGCTGGAATGACTCCACTCCAGGTGCCATTACTGGTACAGGTGCGTGTCATGGAGCTCTTTGGATCCATGGTGTACCCAGGCTGGCATATGTAGGTGACATTCTGGCCAACAATAAAGTCTTCTCCATATCGGAGACCGTTGGCTGGAACTCCAGGATCTCCGCAGCTGATGACTGTAGGTGGACCATGAAAATATAAAACATGTTTTAAAAAGCAACAGTAATATTATTGTCATTTTTGTTTTATTATGAGATCACTATAGAAAAAAGCATGACATTGTGCTATCCTATTCCCAGTGGCATTACTAGGGGGGTGCGGTGGGTGCAGAACGCACCTGGTGTCACCAGCAGAGGGGGTGACACCAAGCTCCAGAAAGAGTGGAATAGGGCTATGTAAATATAGACCAGGCTATTGCCCAACGCCTCCCTCCCCTTTTGCAAATAGGCCCTGTATAACCCCTTACCAACCCCATTCTAAACAAATGTGACAAGTAACGAGACTACAAAAAAAAGTATTATTGGTTTTGTTTAGACTGGTGAGGTTGGAGGGCATGGGTTAAGAAAGGGGTGACACAATGAGTTTTTTGCACTGGGTGATACCAACCCTAGGGACGCCTCTGCCTATTCCTGATAGTCAATTGTGCATTAGTAGCACAAGACAATCCTCAACTGCTTTAAAATCCTACTTGTCAGCGTTGAACAATTCCTAATCTGCCAGTAAGACTACTGATGAAGAGTGGAGTTGCCTGTTAGTCATAGGCCAATACGGCCGTTTTCATTTTGCCATAATTTTTTCACGAAAATGTCACAATTTCGCACAGATGAGAATATTCCCAAAATATATAGGGGAACGAATAAACACATTTTCACGGAGGTAGGACGTTCCTTTTACAATATGTGGGCATGAGAAAATTCACTTTTGTTAAATGCCCCAAAGTTTCTGGACATAAGAAAACAGGTTTAAACACAGATAAGAATATGCATGACAATTTATAGGCCAAATGCCCAAATCAATAGGCATGAAAAAAACAAAAAAAAAAACGTACACATTTTCAAGAAAGCTCTCACTTTCGTGAAAATGTGTATCTTGTGAAAATCCATATTTTTGAAAAAAATATTGAGTCAGATGAAAATATACATGGCAGAGCTCAAATGAAGGAACATTTAGGTCTACTGTAGTCTATTGCTACTGGAGACTACTACCATACATAGCGTATGTGTTTTAATATCTGATTGTCTTTGTTGTCTGTGGACTTACTCGTGCAGTTGGGCAAGCTCCCGGACCAAGTGCCATTAGCCGTACATTGCCGGATGTTGGCGCCGGTGAGGATGTAGCCATCGAGGCAGGAATAGACCACCGAGCTGGAGAATGCAGTGCCATCAATTCGGAACACCCTTCCATTTGCCGTTGTTCCTGGATTCCCACATTGTACAGCTAAGAAAATAGACAGGATAATATTATGAAATATAACAGAGAACAAATCCTAACAGATAACAATGGGTTCATTGGGTTGTATTTGTAAGTGGCTGAATAGCCATTCACCCAACATTTCTTCTTTGCTCGCTATACAATCCGCTCCGGGAAATTTAGCTTCCTTGCGAATTTGAAGCATTGGTCATGAATTAATTACTCCTTTTGAAAACATCTAAACATCAGGAATTGTTCTCACTTTAGAAGATCGTTATCAGTAACTCATATTGTAACACTTAGTCTGTTTATAAAATGTTGGTGAATACAGACAGGTGGACATTTCTCCTAACAAACCTGCCACTAATCCAGAAAGGAAGAAACTCTGTTAGCAAAGGAAGACCACTAGCTGACAGAGAATGAGCAAGCAGATGATTGATTGGTAGATTGATTAATTACCATTTTTGTATTTATAAAGCGCCAACATATTACACAGCGCTGAACATTAGTAAAGGGTACAGACAATATTTAGGGGTGACATACAGCAATAAGACAATACAGGAATATATGCAAACCAGATCACACAGCACAGTATGCTTAGTCATTCAGTGGATGGAAGCATGCAGATTAGGCAAGTTGAATTCATTTAGATCCATAGGATGGGTATACGGTAATGGAGGTGCGTGATCAGGTAGGAGGCACAAGGAGGAGGACCTTGCCGAAGGCTTACAATGTAGAGGGAGAGAAAGGAACACAAAAAGTAGGGGACCAGAGTTCAGTTGCAAGTTTAGAAGGAGGGGGGGGGTAGGCCAGAGTGAAAAAGTGCGTTTTGAGGGCCTTTTTGAAGATGTTGAAGGAAGGTGCATCCCTAATGGGGAGAGATACAGAGTTTGATAGTGTTGGAGCAGCACTTGAGAAGTCCTTGAGTACCGTAACTTTTATTGCAGTGTCACCTATTCTCTTGTCACATGGGGTAATCCCAACCAGGGCCCACACTCATCTTCCATTTTCCTTCCTGGGTCAATGGAGATTTGCTCATTAGGAGAACTGTGCAGAATTTTGCCATCTTAAAGTGGTCTGAAACTCTGACATAACATTCAATAAAAATGTGTTTTCCTACTTTTTACTACTCATACGGTTATCATATTTGCTTTTGTGCATAAGTAATATTGTCTGTTTACAAATTACAAGTTTCCAAAGTGTAGTTTATCGTGCCCTAATATCTGTCATTGCATTTTATTCAAACTACATTTTATTATATATTAACATCTTCTAATGAACTATTCTGGACTGTGTGTGTGTCTGAAGCACAGAGAGTTTCTTTTAACTTGTTACACTGTATTTACACACATTGTAACAACATTGGAATGAAAACAAAGATACTGTTATCTACATTTTGGATGCAGATTTGAAGCTGAATAGCAGGACAAAGTGCTTTGTATAACCATTTTAGTAAAGTTCTGCTAAAAAAAACAAAAAACAAAATATGGGATAATAGCTTTCAAGCTGAGAGGAATCTTTTAGAGCAAAGTAGAAATGCTGGCTTTCAGACCACTTTAAAACAGAAGGTATTTGCAATTTCTCAGACTGGAATGAGCTTCTGAGGTGTCCCACAATGCATCAAAATACATAAATAGTTAGGGACTCTTTTTAAAATGTGTATGTCATGAGGGTATATTACTGTTATTTTTGCATGGGCATGTAATTAGTGATGGACACAAAGTGGAAAGAATACACCTTTATTTCCAAACAAAATATTGTCACCATACATTGTACTAGGGACATACTTTAAACATAATAACCGGTACAAATAGGCAAATGAAATGTGTGGATTTTATCCATAGTGGCATGTTTTATTTTAAAACTACAATGGCCGAAAACTGAAACATAATGCATTTTTTCCATGTTGTTTTTATTCCCATTACAATGCATTTAGAATGAAACCATTCTTAGCAAAATGTACCACTCAATGAAATCTTAATTGGTGGGAAAAAAAAAAAAGATATAAATCATTTTGTTGTGAAAATTTCTCTGGTCCATAGGGGGGAAAAACCACTCAGTGGTGAACTGGTGAATAATTATATTATTCTGAGGCACCGCTATAACTTTCACCCGATGAAGGCATGGCTGTCTAACAAAGACAACCAAGGTTCATGCCTAGGATGTGTACAACACAGCAGGTCATCTTAGCAGCCGCTCAGATATTTTCTTCAGTCAGTGTGTGGAATATTTTATTTGCAATTACTAGGGAAAAACCAAATTCTATGTTTGTTTTCCAGTTTAGCCCCTTACTGACAGCTAATGTATATCTACAGCTACATTAACCTCACTAGCTCGCAATTAGCAATACCAAAGATACATACAAACACAATGGGACAGATTGATCAAAACATGTGCAAGCAAAACTGATGCAAAAATGGACCAATTAAAATCTTTGATCTAGGCATCTTCTCCACTTTTCAACCAATTTTGCTCCAATTTTCCTTGCAGTGCATTTAATGACCTTGCCCCAACGCACTTTACATCTTACCGGCAGGGGAAATCTGCAGATGACAACTTCATCAACTGTAGACCTCTCAAGCTTAAAACGATCAAAATTTTAAAAAGATGTCACAAAAGTCAATAAATAAAAGAGCCAATAATCCTCTGAGAAATGTAGTTCCCCATTAGGTAGTTTACGGTGGCATTTCTGTTTATTACAGTTTGTCACACATACCTAAAACTGTGTACGGACTCTTAATTATTGAGTGTTATGACAACATGCCCTG
This sequence comes from Hyperolius riggenbachi, assembly GCF_040937935.1. Lineage (NCBI taxonomy): Eukaryota > Metazoa > Chordata > Amphibia > Anura > Hyperoliidae > Hyperolius > Hyperolius riggenbachi. The sequence continues at coordinate 404,325,874 of NC_090650.1, forward strand.
GATCCTCAATATTGATGTCACGTCAGTCATAACGCGCGACTGCTATCGCTGAATTATCTAACGGCCTCTCTCACTACTGACAAGTTCGTCTTTCTGCAGCAAGTAAATAAGCATTCATAATGCATTTCCATTCATTTATGATACTCATTTGGGAGAGCATCAGGCAGTAGAGTATGTGAAATATTTCTCATGTCTTACGAAGGCCTCCAAATCCTCCATCTAAACAGCTTATAAAATGTAAATGACTGAAGCAGATCTTAAAACCCAGCTGCAGGCACAAATGTTTCCCTGGTCTTGTGCAAAACTCAGTGGCAATACTTGTTTCTGCAACCCTAGTTCTCCCAAAAATTGGGATGCTGGGTAAAGCAAAAATAAAAAGACTAATTTGCAAACCCTGGCTATATGCAATTCATTTCTTTTCCTGACTTTTCTCCTAGGAGATACATTTTCATCTGCTGTTTAACTACCTAACGACCGCGTCACGCCAATGGGCATGAACGTGGCGGCAGCCCCAGGACCACCTAACGCCAATTGGCGTCAGGTCCTGGAGCTGTCTACTGCAGGAAATTGCGCGCAGGCTGTACGTGCATCTCCTGCTTGGGGGGCGGAGCTCCGCCCCACCTTCAGTCTTTGAGTGGCCATCAGCAGCGCTGTACTTGGGACAGCCTTGTGACACAGCCGTGATTGGCTGGTGGGGGGTGGGCGGGAGGGAGCAGAGAAACAATTAACAAAAAAATAGACATTTTTATATAAAAAAAAATAGAAATAGATATTTGTTAAAAAAATAAATAAACAACTGGGGGGGGGGCATCCGATCCCACCAACAGAGAGCTCTGTTGGTGGGGAGAAAGGGGGGGGAATCACCTGTGTGCTGTGTTGTGCGGCCCTGCAGCTTGGCCTTAAAGCTGCAGTGGCCATTTTGGTAAAAAAAAAGGCCTGATCTTTAGGGGTGTTTAGAACTGTGGTCCTCAAGTGGTTAAAATAACTTTTCAGCAATCTGCAATTGAAAAAGTGGCAAAAAGTAGGTGGAGAAGTTTTGTCAAAATTATTTTGAGTATTTTCTTGCTTGCTGGTAGCTTGAAAGACATTTTATTTACAAGTTTGAAAATATCACCTAGGAGAAAACTCAGGAGAAAAAGTTAATTGCATATGGGCCCAGGTGTTGTTCATTTGAAAATAGTACAGTATCGACATAGGAGTGGTTGAGCAATGTTCATGTTTTTGGAGAAAATCTGATGCCTGCAAAACACATGGAAAAAGTTGGGATGGGGGGGCAATAGTAGCATGAGTAGACTACGCTAAGTTGAGTAATGCTAAAAAGTATACCTTAATCAAAGGTGCAAGGAAAAAAAAGCTCAGGGTGAAGCCGAAATCTCAGAATATAATTTCTAACAATGTATTTTATCGTTTCTCCATCTTTATCTCAGACTAATAAATAGGGTAAAATAATGGTATTAAAGGGGCACAGGGGGAAAATACTGATAAATATTACCAATATTTTACTAAAACTAAACCTAACCTTACTCTCACTCAGTATCCTCACCCCTCTGAAGCCTAGTCCTAAGACCCCCCCTCCTTCCTGACATCAAACTCTAAAACCCCCTTCCTGATGCCTAACCCTAAACCCCCCTTCCTGATGCCTAACCCTAAACCCCCCTTCCTGATGCCTAACCCTAAACCACCCTTCCTGATGCCTAACCCTAAACCCCCCTTCCTGATGCCTAACCCTAAAACCCCCTTCCTGATGCCTAACCCTAAAACCCCCTTCCTGGTGCCTAACCCTAAACCCCCCTTCCTGATGCCTAACCCTAAACCCCCCCTTCCTGATGCCTAACCCTAAAACCCCCTTCCTGATGCCTAACCCTAAAACCCCCTTCCTGATGCCTAACCCTAATTCTCAAAACAAATTTCAAAACAATTTTTAAACTGAAATTTCTCAAAATGAAAAGTTTCAGTGCCAACTATTTATCGGTTGCCCAAATTTCTTCTTTTGGCCCCTAATAGCCGATATTTTTTATTAGCGCCTAAGGTCACACTGTGAAAGTGTATTAGCATTGCATTAGGGCTGCGTTGTGCGACCTTAACACTGCATCAAAGGCAATGTCCTAATGTGAAAGTAGCCTTATAGAATATTTAGTCAGTGTTTGCCCATTGTAAAAATGTTTCCTCTTCTTAATTTATATTCTGAAATTAATCACAGTTGGGGACATCTTTACTGCCAACAAGCTGCAATACTGTAAAATGTTTCTTTACTAAATGTTCTAAAGCCAGTACAAAACATATTTGGTCTCCCAGAATGCTCTGGGAGGAGAATTCCACATTGCTACAGTGCTTAGCATCAGCAAAAAAAATCACTGGGAGTACAGGGCTACATTCAGTACACAGCAATACATACAGTTGATATAGAAAGTGTTTTTGATGCTGAAACCAGGAAAATTACTGTAAAAGTAGGAATTCTGAATAATTGAGTGAATTCTACTATATGACACTTCAGTGCCTCTTTAAAGGGACACTGTGGACTTTGCCCACGCAATTGAGCGCGCAAAAGTCCGCGAACGGCACTTCACGTGCTAACTGTTTAACACACCCGTGCTAAACAGTTTGCACGGCTTTGTGAATCAAGCCCAATGTCTTTAGGAAACTACAAGTTGCATAGCATTATCAAGCGCTTTCAAACTACTGGCACTCAGTTTTGGTTGCAAATTTTCGCCAAAGTCATTTTCGCACATCGAAAATGCTATTACAAAGCTACAGTACTTATAATGCTAATACATTTTATGTTTTTATTTTTTTGCAAAATGGAAAAGGAAACAAATTTGCGAAAATTCAGAGAAAACAAGAACATTTTTTATTTTTACTGTGAAAATTCTCAAGAAGCTCAAAATGGATAATTTTCACCACGAAAATATGCGAAAAATAACAAACTTAGTACAACATGATTTTTGATGCCATTTTTGCTCAAAAGTCAAATTTAACATTTTTTCCCAAAAATGAATGCGAAAACAATACCGGCATTTTTGCTCATCACTGCTGGCACTTAGAAAAGTGCTTGTAGTGTGAACCCGCCTTCATATGCTTCTCACTTCAGGTTCCCTTCCATAAATGTTATACATTTTAACTACATTCTGGCTAGATTCACAGTGGGACGTTGCGTTTTGATGCCACGTTAAAGTCGCACCGCAAGCTTACAACGCAACGCGCCCAAAAAGTGGCAACGCAGCGTTACCGTCGCATACAGCAGATACAGTAAAAAATACAGGCAATGAAAAGTATGCTTCCAAGTCATTACTGAGCATGTGCAAACAGTCCAACGCAGCTTATAACGTGTATAACGCACTGCATGCAGTACTTTTACTTAACGTGCAGCGTTAGACACCAACGCAACGTGTGCACTGTGAACAGGGCATTGATTTTTCATTGCAGTGAGTTATTCTGCGTTAAATGCTGTTTTAACGCGCGACTTTAACGTCCCACTGTGAACTTAGCCTCAAAGTTTTTTTTATTATCAAATTCAATATATTATCTCAGTGGCTTAACTACAATTCATGTAGTAAAACGTGCAAAACTTTGATGGGGCCCTACCAATGGTGACAACCCTTCCCTTGCCTTCCCTTGTTGTCCTTCACAGCCTTGGGGCCCATCACACAAGGGTCGGAAACAAGTGTGGCCATCATGATCTTCACACCCATAACAAGTGTAGCCAGAAAAACACCTGATCTGAAGCACAGTCCCTTGTATCGGAGGAACTTAAAGAGAATCTGTATTGTTAAAATCGCACAAAAGTAAACATACCAATGCGTTAGGGGACATCTCCTATTACCCTCTGTCACAATTTCGCCGCTCCTCGCCACATTATAAGTGGTTAAAAACAGTTTTAAAAAGTTTGTTTATAAACAAACAAAATGGCCACCAAAACAGGAAGTAGGTTGATGTACAGTATGTCCACACATAGAAAATACATCCATACACAATCAGGCTGTATACAGCCTTCCTTTTTAATCTCAAGAGATCAATTGTGTGTTTCTTGCCCCCTGCAGCTATCTTCCACTGAAGTGTCAGGCTGTTTCTTCCTGCAGAGTGCAGACAGCTGTGCCTGTATGTAATTCCTCAGTATGTGAAAGCCCAGCCAGCTCAGAGGAGGATTTATCCAGCTTGTAAAAGATAATAGAGCAGAGAGAAGCTGCACTAATCTAAATATCACACAGGCAGTGTGCAGAGAGGGGCCTGGAGGGGGGAGATGCATCACAGAACCACAACACTGAAGAACTTGGCAGCCTTCCAGACACAGGCTGACAAGTCTGACAAGAGAGAGATAAGTTGATTTATTACAGAGATGGTGATAGTAGAACGTGCTGCAGTAAGCCAGAACACCTTAGAATAGCTTTTGGAACTTGTAGGATGATAAAAAACAGGATGCAATTTTTGTTACGGAGTCTCTTTAAAGGATACCCGAAGTGACATGTGACATGATGAGATAGACATGTGTATGTACAGTGCCTAGCACACAAATAACTATGCTGTGTTCCTTTTTTTTTCTCTGCCTGAAATAGTTAAATATCAGGTATGTAAGTGGCTGACTCAGTCCTGATTCAGACAGGAAGTGACTACAGTATGACTCTCACTGATAAGAAATTATCCCTTTTACCTTTTTCTTGCTCTGAGAAGCCATTTTCTGCTAGGAAAGTGTTTTATAGTTGGAATTTCTTATCAGTGAGGGTCACACTGTAGTCACTTCCTGTCTGAGTCAGGTCTGAGTCAGCCACTTACACACCTGATATTTAACTCTTTCAGGCAGAGAAAGAAAAAAAGGTACATAGCATAGTTATTTGTGTGCTAGGCACTGTACATACACATGTCTATCTCATCATGTCACATGTCAGTTCGGGTATCCTATAAGGTTAGTACTTGGAGCCCCCACAGCTCTGAGCTGCTCCCCTATATTATCTATTACAATACTACAGTATGCCATTTACTATCTCATCACACCAGGGCCTCGATTCACAAAGCTGTGATAAATGATATCATGGTCATGATAAGCTTAGCGCGCGTACACGTTTGCACGCATAATAGTAAAGGTTTGCGCGCGTTAACTTTCCCCATTCACGTGCTAACCCAAATGTTAGTGCGTGAACGGGAAAGTTAATGCACGCAAAGCTTTATTATTATGCGCGCAAACCTAAACGGGCGCTAACCCGCACACTGAACTTATCACGGCCGTGACAGCATTTACTCCAGCTTTGCGAATGGAGGCCCAGATCTGGTCCCCATCAATTCCAACATAGATTGGTAAAATGTCTTGACAAAACTAATTTGATACATTCCCTTTGTTTATTACATTACACTATACCCATCTATTATGAACATAGTTAAGACATTTTGGCTGCTAGAACTAGCTACTCACATGAGTATCTACTGTATATTCAACATATTATCCTCTTCCCTCCCTCCCCCCCCCCCCCCCCAAGCTCCCAATAACTTTCCCTCCCTCTTCTCACCCTGCTGAGGCAAATTGCAACCACCTAAGCCCCATACCGTGATAGCTAGTAGGTAGGCTTCAGGTTAGGTAATTTGTCAATCTGATTCAAATGATTTCTAGTTCTGGTTTATATTATACTCTGCATTACTAATATAACGACTTCCTATCAAAACTTATAGTGTAAGTATAACCCTTTCTGACAGAACTGTTGCAACAAAAGATTAACTATTATATGCTTAGATGTTAGGATCCAAATCGCATGTTCTGTACTTTTCTACTCATTAATAAAAATGTATTGATAACAAAAAAATACTACAGTATGCCCATAGATCAGAGCCAGATCATCAACGAGGCAAACCTAGGCAGTTGCCTTCGACCTTCGGCCTGGAGAAAATCTAGTGCATGACGCCCCCCACCAATTTCGGCAGTGTGAAATTTTGCATCGAAAACTGCAATTACGCATCATAATTGTAATGCGAAATTTCAAAGAAAATTTTAATTAATTTCATATGTAAAAATAGTATTTCAAAATTTCACATAATTTTCACAAAAATTTGTATAACTTTGTGCCGAATTTAGAGGTCAATAGCAAAGCCCCCATACATGCTATTGCTACCTTAATTGCTACACACGTTAAAGAAAAAGCGACACCCATGCTAACCTAGAAATAAAAAACACATATATAAATAGATAAATACTACTTCTACTTACATAACAGATGTATTGTGCTATCCATGTAATCATTCCTGTGAATTTTACAAAGGAAAAGCAGAAAATCCTATTCCAGGCAGTGGCCATCTTGCCAAGCTAATGCTGACATCATATCCTCCCTGGCTCATGTCCCCCCCCCCCCTCTTCTCTTGCTCATTGTGTATTCATTAGCTGCTCTCCTCCCAGAGTCTTCAGACACTCCCACTGAGGTGTATACTAACAACTGCACTGTGTTTTTTATTTACACATCCAATCACTGAGTCACCTCAGCCTTGCTTGTAAATATAAGTAATCAGAGGGTTGTTTCTGATAAGCAGCTAGGCAGGTAAATAAATAGAAGAGGGGGAATATATTATAGATAAAAAGAACTCCCAGCATTCAACTTTTTTGCACTGTTTGGTACTAGGGCAAGTGCTCTTAAAGTATGTGATAACTCCAAACCATAACAGCAGAAAAAGTTTTGCAAGTTTTGAATGCAGGATTAGCATCTTTATCACTTAATACACTCAGATCAGATGCTGTTGAAATTTGATTTTTATGGTGACAATACCACTTTAAGCAGAATAGTGGGTATGAGTCACAAAAATAATTTTTCAAAAAGACCTTGTAGTTTTTGAGAAACTCAATTTTAAAAATGCAAAGAAAATGGTTTTTAAACTGTCATTTTTCTAAGTTTAAAAATTGAGTTTCTCAAAAACTACAAGATCTTTTTGCAAAATTATTTTTTTTACTTGTACCCACAATTCTCCTTAACATATCTCGCAATTTTGGTGTCAATAGCATGTATGGGGGCTTTGCTATTCACTGCTAAATTCGGCACAAAATTACGCAACATTTCGCAAAATTTTATGCGAAATTACGAATGACTACACAAAATCAATTGAATTTGCAAATTGTAATTATGTATAAGCGTAATTGGGAAGATGTACGCAAAATTTAGCCAAATCGAAATTTGGTGATTACGATCATCGCTACCCCCACCAAATCCTACCAAAAAAAGCCATGTGACCATCAGCAGTGGGCAAAAACTGCTATCTTGCCTAAGGCCCCATTTCGTCCTAATCCTTTTCTGCCATAGATACATAGACAGATGTAGCAGCTATAAATATGATCTCGGAGTTCAGAGATTCGAGCTATAAACTCACATAAAACCTCATAACTCTTCTTTGAGCTAATATTTAATATGCACATTCCCTGGCAGGAAGCGGAATCCATTTTTTATGACAGCTAAACAAAGTCTGGAAGTTGCGGCCTGGCAGAGATGAAACAGGCAGCACAATCCTATATTTGCTTTGTGTCGGTGGCAGCTCAGATGAAACGGTGACGCCGGGCGTGCCTCTTTCTCTCCGAGGATTTAGGACCGATTTTTCTCCTTTTTAAAGGTGTGTTTAAAGGCAGCGGGGGAAGCTTTGTACCGGGTGGAATGTTAAACTTAGATTTGTGAAATAAGCCTCGGTGTTTAGAAAGAGATGAGAATCTCGTAGAGGAGATAGAGTCACAAAGATAAAGTGAGTACAAGCTCCTACACGACATCAGAGACAGATGTACAGCACAATGCCAGGGATTCAATTCCCTCTGAAAATCATTCAGGCAATTGCAAAAAAAACTCTACAGCATCTCCAAGAAAAGTTACAATTGTCACTTGTGATTTGATCCATGGATATGTTCTACAGGTTATTTAACCCTTTCCCAAGACGCTGATGCGTAGTAGTTGGCTACATGTTTGTGTTGCTAGTGCAATAAAAGCAAGCTAACTCAAAGTAGCAGGGTCAGCCAAACTATCCCAGGGAAAACAAACACATACAGTATAGATAGCAAGTAGATAAATACTTGTTCTACTTACACAACAGGGGCTCGATTCACTAAAGGGTGATAACTAAGTTAGCACACCTAAAAGCCCCTAAGTTAGCACACCTAAAAGTAACTTTGCGTGCGCTAATATGAGTGCAAAAACTTTGTGCGTGCCAAGTTTAGCACTGCGCGGTGCACTGGCAACGTCGCACCCCCTGCGCTGGAAACGTTGCACCCGATGCGCTGGAAATGGTGCACCTGGTGCGCCCAAAACGGCGCATCGGGTGCGACATTTCGAGCGCACCCAATGCACTCTTTCGGGTGTACCGGGTGCAACGTTTCGTGCGCTCCACGCAGCTTCTAAACTTAGTGCACGATCAGTAACAGCTTTGGACGTGCAAACTACTTAGCACCCTAGTTTGCACGTCCAAAGCCTTAAGACGTGCTAACTGAGTTTGCATTGGTTAGTGAATTGAGGCCCAGATATATTGTACTGTCCACATTTTGTACAAGTCTCTCTAAACTTTTGTATATAAGCTGATTTATGTCTATGCTGCATAAGTAATTGTTAATCGAGTAATACCTAATTGACCTTTACATTTACATTTGCGGCCAGCAATGGCGTTCCTGCCATGGTATGCTTCCTGGCAGCCATGGTGACGGTACATCTGTTGGTCTATGGACATTTTTAGGTTTTCCTTTCTTTTCTTACATGAAAAATCCTGACTTTTGTTCAGTGACTGTTTCATATAAAGAGTTACTGTGAACATCTAAGAGGATCTTTAGGTGTAAAATTTCTTTTTTACTATACTGAGTTATTTCTGTGTAGATATTCTATTTCTGCTACTTTCACTGACAAGTGAGAAAATGAGCTGGACAGAAAATGAGTGAATATATGTGGTGAGTGAATATATGTGATGTGTTTTTGTGTGTGTGCGTGTGCGTGTATGTGCGTGTGATGTATGTGGTGTGTGTGGTGTATGTGTGTGTGGTGTGTGTGTGTGTGTGTGGTGTGTGTGTGTGTGTGGAGTGTGTGTGTGGTGTGTGTTTGTGGTGTGTGTGTGTGTGTGTGTGTGTGTGGGGGGGGGGGGTGTTGTGCGTGTGTGTGTGTGTGTGGTGTGTGTGTGGTGTGTGTGTGTGTGTGTGTGTGTGTGTTTGTGTGGTGTGTGGTGTGTGTGTGTGTGTGTGTGTGTGTGTGTGTGGTGTATGTGTGTGTGGTGTGTGTGTGTGTGTGGTGTGGGTGTGTGGTGTGTGTGTGCTGTGTGTGTGTGTGTGTGTGTGTGTGTGTGTGTTTGTGTGGTGTGTGGTGTGTGTGTGTGTGTGTGTGGTGTATGTGTGTGTGGTGGGTGTGTGTGTGGTGTGGGTGTGTGGTGTGTGTGTGGTGTGTGTTTGTGTCTTTGTGGTGTGTGTGTGTGTGTGTGGGGTGTGTGTGTGTGGTGTGTGTGTGTGCGTGGTGTGTGTGTGCTTGTTGTGTGTGGTGAGTATGTGTGTGGTGTGTGTGTGTGTGTGTGTGTGGTGTGTGTGTGGTGTGTGTGTGTGTGTGTGTGTGTGTGTGTGTGTGTGTGTGTGTGTGTGTGTGTGTGTGTGTGTGTGTGTGTGTGTGTGTGTGTGTGTGTGTGCGATTGGCACATGATGGAGTGGCTTCCCATGGTTGGGGTGAGTGAACACTACATTGGGATCGGGCATGCTTGAGCTTCAGGGGTCATTAAGGATCCAACATGACCCGATTGGGTATGTGCTACTGTGCAGGGGCAGATGGCTTGTGTCTCCACAGAAGCACGGACCCGATCCAGCCCAGCTTTTTCCAAAGAAAGCCAAGCGGGTCGGTGCTACTGTTGCCGAAAAGCGTCAACAAGCTCTTTTTTGGGGGTCCCATCGGTGGAACAAGGCTGCAGAGGAGGATGAGGGGAGCCTCTTTAGAATCTAGGGGCTTCCCCCTCCTGAGGTAAGTACCCCCTAGGGGCACCTTTTTTTTTCACTACAGGTACACTTTATCTAACGTTGGTTGTACGCTATGCATACAAGGCCAACAATTTGTGGCCGAAGCAATGGTTATTGCAGTTTCAGCTTACTTTCATCTAATGTGTGTACGCACCTTTAGGCTAAGTACACACACCTTTAACCAGTTCAGCCTATCTGGACGCGCATGTTCGTCCAGATAGGCTCTGCTACTGCTGCGCATGCTATTGAGCGCGCTCCCGGCTTCCCTCCCACCACCTGCCGCTAGCCCCCCGATTAGTGAATGGGAATTTAGTTCCCATTCACCGATCTAAGTGCCCCGCAGAAAAAACGACGATCTCTCATCAGAGACCGCCCTCTTTCTGCCCCCCCCCCCCCCCCCAAAAAAAATCCCATCCTCTTTCTAGCTCCTGGATGCGAGATCGTTCGCATCCAGGACTTTTTTGACTGTGGCCATCTTGTGGCCAAATAGTAAATTACACTCACATACATTTTTTATTAAACAATTACATTATTTTACATTTAAAATTAGCTGTTTCCCTCCCACACCAAAAATTACCCAAATACATTTTTTTTATTAAAAAAAAAATATTACAATAAAAAAAAACCAACAACATAAATAGTTACCTAAGGGTCTGAACTTTTTAAAATATGCATGTCAAGATAGTATATTATTTTAAATTTTAAGCTTGTAAATAGTGATGGACGCAAATTGAATGATGAAAAATGCACTTTTATTTCTAAATAAAATATCTGCACCATAAATTGTGAAAGGGAGGGACATCATTTAAATGGTGTAGTAACCGGGACAAATGGGCAAATAAAATACATGAGTTATGGTAGCATATATTAATTTCAAACTATAATGGCCAAAAACTGAAAAATAATGATTTTTTTTCATTTCTTTCTTAATCTTCCTGTTAAAATGGATTTAGAAAAAAATTATTCTTAGCAAAATGTACCACCCAAAGAAAGCCTAATTAGTGGCGGAAAAAAACGAGATATAGATCAATTCATTGTGATATAAGTAGTGATAAAGTTATTGGCAAATGAATGGGTGGTGAACGTTGCTCGGATGCATGAGGTTTTTGACAATGTGGGGCTGAGCTGGTTAATCACTGTCGCCGCCATGGACCCAATCCCTCGGGTACCAGTTTGGGACCTGCTAGTGAGGTGGGATGACTAACAGCACACGATGAAGTGGCTTTTGGCGGGTTGGGCTAGTGGGAGAGCAATGTGCTTGGGGTCGCTCAGGCATCGGACAGCATTAAAGATCTAGAATACCAGAACCTTGTTAGGCGATGCCAGGCTCAGGCGGCTCCAGTACACATGCAAGATTCTCATTGGAGGTGGACTTTATCACTTGCCCCAGCCAGGTTTAATCTGGTTAGTATATGTAGCTTTACAGTATTCAGTGTTCTAAACTTTAAGCCTTGAGCAGCCAATTTATTTAGAGACTTGTAAGTGCTCCTAGTCAATTTATTTTAGCACATTTATTTTTTTATTTGTTACATTTACTTGCTTCTAATTGGTACTGCTGCAATGTGTAGTTCTGACCACTTGCCTCTAGGGGGCAGCGTGAGACAATAACAGAGGACTTCTGCTTTCCGTTTCTATATTTTCTGCTAGCAGAGAGAGATCAAAGCCTTTAAAGAATTTACAGCACAACGAGTTCTGCCGTCTGAGGTCAAAAGCGGTGCACTTATTTTAAACAAGATAACACTATTAAAGCTACTAATTGAAGCGACTAATGGGTTAAATCAAATCTGATCTTCTGGCTCAGTATTCTGTGCCCATTCCTTAGAACACCCATGCACAGGCTACTAATGTTGGCGCGCTTGTGGTTTTTCAGTATGAATGGGATCGTGCACTGTCCCTCCCACCAATAGAATGTCCTTCTGTTAGTCACCAATGCCATCACCATCAAACTAGATGCATTTTTTTGTATCTAAATTTATGGGACCAATAAAATTAATAACGTTAATTACACACACAGCTTAAATTTCAGTTTCCTAAAAGAAAATGACAAAATAGCTATGTATCTAGGTTTACCTTTACATTCTGGCTGCCGTCCTGTCCATGATCCGTTGCTCATACATGTCCGGTCTTCTGAACCATGGAGTGTGTACCCAACATCGCAGGTGAACTTCATGATGCTCTTTGTTCTAGATTCTGTGCCTTCTCTGGACCCATGTGCTGGAATTCCTGGGTCTCCACACCAACCAGCAGCATCTCCTGCAAGAGAGACTCCACATCATTCAGCCAGACAATGGAGAATTGTATTTACCAATTTGCCTATCAAAGCTGTTCCATGTGAATTGCGAAAGCTACCATGATCTCAGTGGCTCATAATTAGGTCATACTGATCCTTTAGCTTTAAAAGTAATCTTACTAATATTAAAAACGGGAAAGTTTGGATGTTTTGGCACACACATAGTACATTACCTGGAATAACATATAGGATACTTTTTATCCCCATAACCAAAAAGTGGGTGGAAACATTAACAAATTTCACTGGGAAACTGTAAACTGCAGCCATTCTTAAATGGTTAATGGCAGGGTTCTCAAACGTTGCACAGTTGGTCACTGGGTGACTGGGATTAATATTCAAAAAAGTGGTTGGAGCCTACAAAAGCCAATCAAAATTCACCTATTGATTCTCAAGGGGAATATTTAATTTCTGCCATTCTTGCACTTTTTCATGGCACAGTTGGTTATTGGGTGACTGTGGTTCAAACTCAGAAAAGGGGGATGGAGCCAAAGCCAATCAGATTTTTTTTCATTTTAATGCAAATTATTGATGCCAAAGACCGCAAAGTTCACAAAGTAGGTCATCGAGTAATTAGGCCTGATTTACAAAGCGGTGCTAACAGTTAGCACGCTAGTGAAAAGCCCTTTATCACGCCTAAACTCTATTTAGGCATGATAAGTTTAGGTGTGATAAGTTTAGGTGTGATAAGTTTAGGCATGATAAGTTTAGGTGTGATAAGTATTTAGGCGTGATAAGTTTAAGCACCAACTGGGTTAGCAACGCAGTGCACAGCTGATCAAAAGTTTTGCGCTAGCAAAGTCTGGTGCACTTTGCATAGAGTTTAATGGCGCTGCTTTGCGTGCGGGACTTTGCGCGCAATATAAACTTATCTAAACTTATCATGCCTAAACTTATCATGCCTAAACTTATCACGCCTAAACTTATCATGCCTAAACTGAGTTTAGGCATGATAAAAATGGTTATCACGCCTAAAGTCTTTAACTGGGTTATCACCGCTTTGTGAATCGAGCCCATAGGGCTCGATTCACAAAGGGGTGCTAACCCAGTTAGCATGCCTAAAAGACTTTAGGCATGATAACCATTGCACCATGCTGGTGAAAAGCCAGTTTAGGCGTGATAAGTTTAGGTGTGATAAGTTTAGGTGTGATAAGTTTAGGCATGCTAAGTTTAGATAAGTTTAGATCGCTTGCAAAGTCCCGCACGCAAAGCAGCGCCATTAAACTTTATACGAAGTGCACCAGTCTTTGCTAGAGTAAAACTTTTGATCAGCTGTGCACTGCGGTGCTAACGCAGTTGGCGCTTAAACTTAGCATGCCTAAACTTATCACACCTAAACTTATCATGCCTAAACTTATCACACCTAAACTTATCACACCTAAACTTATCATGCCTAAACTGAGTTTAGGCATGATAAAGGGCTTTTCACCAGGGTGCTAACTGTTAGCACCGCTTTGTGAATCGAGCCCATTGTGTGTTAGGGTTAGAAAAAGTGAGCAGAGCCAACACCAGCCAAATACATACCCGGGCAATGCTGGGCCATCAGCTAGTGTATAATAAAATGAAAATAAAGGTTGACATCTTTATTACCATACCTTAAAGTGGTATGAAACTGAACATTTCTTTATTGCTCTAAAATATTTTTTACTTTATTTACTTTTTTTATTTTTTATTCAAAAAATAGTTACCCCAGACAATGGCCTCAATTCACTAAGATCATGCTGGAGATAATAAGGCAAGAGAAAACTTACCTCCACACAGTGGCCCATATGCAATTCACTTTTTCTCCCAAATTTTCTCCTCGGATATAATTTTTCATCTTCTCTTTAAAATAAATTTTCAGCACTTTGCAATTGAAAAAACACCAAAAAGTAGGTGAAAAGGTACTACTGAAATTATTTTCAGTATTTTTTTGCTTGCTGGTGCCTTTAAAGATATTTTATTGCCGAGGTGTAAAATTATCAACATGGAGAAAACTAAGAAGAAAACGTTAATTGCATATGGGCCAGTGAGAGAGTTATCTTATCTCTTCATTCCTTAAGTTACCTCCTCTGTAGTTAAGTTATCTCTTCTATAGTTATTTTCACACCATTAATTAACAGCCTGTCTTTAACTTTAGAATTCTGGAGTTATTTAGTAAGGATTGAAGCGTTAACTTAAAGACAGAAGAGTTAACTTTAGGTTTTCCTGAGATAAACTGTTTCCTGAATACTACATGCCTCATCACCATGGTGATAATTATAGAAACATTATTAAAGACAGGAGATAAGCTTAGTGAATTGAGGCCATTGTTATTCTTGCAACACTTCCTAAAAACTTTTACATCTTGTGTAAGTGATCAACAGAAATCTGTATTGAAACTCCAATCACCTGCTTAGCAAACATTAGACTACCATAAGCTAACTATACTTTGGCCTCTTAAAACAAAAGGTATCTGCAGTCATTCAGTTTTATATGAACAGGAAGGAACTCCCACAATGTATCAGTTCTGCTCAGTGAGTGAATATGTAAATTATTTTTTCAACCAAAAGTGTACAGCAAGCTGAAAATCCTGCCTCATTACCAGCCTAAAGCAGATGCATAGCTTGCCTGTTGGCTGCAAACACAGTCCCTCCACTTGATGAGATAATTTACATGAAGAATGTTGATCATGTGACCAGAATCAGCCCATTGGGCATGTAGCTATTTAATTTAAATGTGTTGCAATGGATTAGGGACTGATCGAGGTGCACAAAAATGTTTTCTTACTTGCCTGGACTTGGGCTTTAAATGGGAGTTGAATATTGAGGAATACAGAGGCTGCCGTATTTTTATCACATTTTAAAAATGCAAGTTTCCTAGCTGTCATTCTGATCTTTTGTTTTCATTAGCATCTGAGTCCCACCAGGAATAATAATGCAACTAGCGGAATAAGACCACCTGCACGCTGGATCTGAATGAGTATTAAGAATAAGAAATTGATGGAACTTTCCCATATTAGAGCATGAGAGAAAACCCTACATTCTACTAGGAGAAGAGGAATCCACAGAGACAATCGCTGCACACTATATCACAGCATGCCACAGACTGAGAGGCGGAATCCTCAGAGACAATCAATGCACACTATATCACAGCATGTCACAGACTGAGAGGCAGAATCCACAGTGACAATCGCTGCAAACTATATCACAGCATGCCACAGACTGAGAGGTGGAATGCACAATGACAACTGCTGCACACTACACTACATTGACAATGGCTGCCCACTATTAGAGGTGGGCCGAACGGTTCGCCGGCGAACGGTTCCAGGCGAACTTCGGGTGGTTCGCCTTCGCAGGCGAAGGCGAACTTTCCCGGAAGTTCGATTCGCCCCATAATGCTCTATGAGGGTCAACTTTGACCCTCTGCATCACAGTCAGCAGACGCATTGTAGCCAATCCGGCTATACTAAGCCCTGGAGCCCCACCCCCCCCCTTATATAAGGCAGGCTCCGGCAGCCATTAGCCTCACTCGTGTGCCTGCTAGAGAGAGGAAAGGGACAGCTGCTGCAGACTTGTTCTCCTAGGGACAGATTAGTCAGGCTCTTGCCTTCTTAGCTTGCTTAGCTGAATCTTATTGCTATAATAGCGCCCCAGAAAAGCTCTTTTCAAAGCTCATCCTGCTGTGATCAATTTTGTTTTTTCTGTGTTTGAAACTGACACTTGTGTTGTTTAGACAGCATTGCTAATTCATACTGTGTGTCCCACTGCCAGCAGCAGCACATTCAGTGACTACTACCTGTGTGTGTGATACACTTGTGTTGTTTAGACAGCATTGCTAATTCATACTGTGTGTCCCACTGGCACTGCCAGCACAAATGGCAGACTTGCCTGCCTCCATATGATTCTCGTGAAAGGAATGTCGTGTCATCTTTGCCCGCCATAACTGGTTCTCGTTAAAGGATTTAAAGTACATTCATTTCAAATACACAGCAGGGCCTCGAAAGTCCTCCTCCTGTATTGTTATTTTTGGTCACTACCTCGGGGCGGGCGTGCATGCCTGCCCGCTGCCCTCCTTGGATGTGTAGCGTTGCTCAGGCTCCACACCGGATTCCATCCCTCATTCCCCGGCCTTTACCCGGGGTCACAATGTCGGACTTGCCCGCCTCCACAGGATTCTCATTGTAGCGGTACTGAACAAGTACCGCTACAAGTCTTTTCTACGGTGTTATCCTGTAATTGGCGCCTGTGTTTCATCCTTGCTACGTATACCTAAAAATATCCATCAACTGCTTACCTGTTGTACTTCAATCCCACCATGTGTGTCCCCCTCCCCCTTCCTTTTTCCTCTTGCTTTGGAAATACCTGTATGAATCTTGGTCATGCCAATAAAGCTATATTTGATTTGTATTTCAAAAAGCAGTGTATCAGCAAAACAGCTAAGTGAAAAAGCGATGGCCCTTTCTATATTCCTTTCATAGAGTTCCGATATGTGCGAATTAGCTAAAAAAAATGTAATCAGAATTGAAGGTACTTTTTAGCAATAAATACCACAGTGGCCCATCTGAGGTTTCCGTGTGATTAAGCATTCCAGCATTCTGTTGTGAGATGAACAAGACTGCGAATGAAGCGATTCGCTGCTTCCATTATAGCAGCTCCGGAACGCCTGAGCTTCCTCCCACCACAACATAAACACCGCTAACCATCTCTAAGCCCCAGCAGCATCACCTCTCCATATGTGACCCGCGCTGACTCCACGCCAAATGAGCAGCCAAGCTCAATGGGCCGTGATACAACATTTCAATAAATGTCACCCTCACAAATAAAGTTTAAAGAGCTGAGTCGGAATAATAGGCCGTAAACTTGTGTCTAGACTAGAACCCCAAGAAGATCGGCTACAAGGAAAACATCATGCAGGAGTAATGACACTGGACTGTAATGTGCTGCCTTGCGATAGTGGAAAGGAGAGGAGAAGCAAGGAGAAAAGAGGAGAAGGGAAATGAAGAGGGCGGGAAAGGGGAAGAGAAGAGCTCTGTGCACAAAACCTGATCTACCTACATCTCAGAGCTGCCCCTCTGGCCCTCCAATGACCGTTGCCTAACTGCCCTGCGCATTTCCTATTCCCATGTGCGCCTCCAGGATTTCTCAAGAGCCACCCCAACCATCTGGAACTTTCTTCTACCACCAATCAGACTTGCTCCCTCCTTTAACACATTCAAGCAAGTCCTCAAAACACACCTCTTTAAAGACGGCCTACTCAACCGCTACCACACAGTAACTTTCTACTGATTACCTATTCCACAGCTCTACCTAGTGTGTCCACCTCCCCTCCCCTTAGATTATAAGCCTTTGGCCGGGTTTCCCTTCCCTGGTGTATTCTTCATGAATGTGCGCACCATTATTGTGCTCCTTTACGATGACAGCCTCATACTTGTATTACTGGGCGTATCTAACCATCCCAAAATCGCACCATTATGTATCTTGTACCCTGTTTGCCTTGTACAGCTTTGTTCTATGTTGTATAGCCTTGTTATCAGTGGTGCTCATCCAATATTCGGGTATCCGAGCTACCCAGATAATCAGAACTTTTTCCACTATCCGAACTTTGAATAGCAATTCGGATATTTTTTAAAATCCGAATATCACTATCCGACAAACTTGGATTTCCCATCTGAAATCCGAAATCCAGGCGGATAGTTAGTTCAGATATCCGAGCAGAAGCCAAAATGAGAGAGAGAGAGAGAGAGAGAGAGAGAAAGAGAGAGAGAGAGAGAGAGAGAGAGAGAGAGAGAGAGAGAGAGAGAGAGAGAGAGAGAGAGAGAGAGAGAGAGAGAGAGAGAGAGAGAGAGAGAGAGAGAGAGAGAGAGAGAGAGAGAGAGAGAGAGAGAGAGAGAGAGAGAGAGAGAGAGAGAGAGAGAGAGAGAGAGAGAGAGAGACCTCCGAAAGGGATTGTGTCCATTTGAAGAGACTTTGGAAGCATTTTAACCCATTTTAAGACCACTTCCGGTTTTCTATCCGGATATCCGAATCCGGACAGATATTGGGTTCGGATATATCCGAGTTTTCTCGGATAACAAACAGTTTGGATTTGAATATCCGATTCGGATCCGGATATCTGGGTATCCGGAACCGAATCAATTTGATTTTAAAAAGGGGTATCCGAGCACCCCTGCTTGTTATGTCTGTCATCCTTTGTATCATTGTATGGATGTATTGTCCAGTGCTGCGTATTATGTTGCCACTTTATACATGCATTAAATAATAATAAAAGAGCACTTATACCTCCTACACACTATCTATGTGTCAAATTGCAAAAAATAGAGTCCCAAATATCAGTGGAGTGAACATATTGCTGTAGGATGTTCCCCTGTAAAGGATACATGAACCCAAAGTCCACATTGTCCTAAGGCAGCATCTTTGCTATATCTCCATGTGAGATGAAGAAATCACAGCTCTAATATGTCTGCTGTGTAATCATGTTCTTGTCATACCGCAGCAGATAAAGCGTAAAATAAAAATAAAAAATCTTTAAAGAGGCTGTGAAGACATTTAATTATCCCATTCCAGCAGCACCCTGCTGTCAGCTGATTCTGGGATTATCATGTGACACAATGTCTATTCTACGGCTCAGGCTTGTGTAGGCAGAGTGCAGAATGTCCGTGAGTGACAGCCGTGGAAGAGCCGCAGTCTTAATGAACAATATTTATGGAACACACATATATCTTGTAATAATATAGGCAACGTGTCACTGGATTATTAGACAACACGGATTCTGAGATCAGAGAAACAGACACAAAGACCTCCAGCAGTCTCGCTATTGATTGTGTGTCGCTGCTTGCTTCTCTTTTATGAAGCATTAAAAGGTTTACATTCTGCCATTCCATATGGCTGTGCCCACAAGCCTTCCCATTACACAGAACTTATAATTTGTTTTCACATTCATATATGGTCCCCTTTAGAGTAAAATTACTGGCTGTATAATCAGCAGATGGGAAAAAAACATCGTCCTCTTCAGGGGAAAAAAATGTGTGTGTGTATCTGTATGCGTGTGTGTGTGTGTGTGTGTGTGTGTGTGTGTGTGTGTGTGTGTGTGTGTGTGTGTGTGTATCTGTGTGTGCATGTATCTCTGTATACATGTCTGTATGCATGTGTATATTTATATATGTGTGTGTGTGTGTGTTTGTATTTAGATTTGTTTAGGTGTGAGTATCTCTGGAAGGGTGTGAGTGTGTGTCCATCTGCATGTGTACATGTATATCTTATCTGTGTGTGTATGTGTGTTTATATCTGTTTGGGTGTGTGTTTCTCTGTATGTGTGTCCATCTGCATGTGTACATGTATATCTTATCTGTGTGTGTATGTGTGTTTATATCTGTTTGGGTGTGTGTATCTCTGTATGTGTGTTTGTCTGTCTGCAGGTTCATATGTATATCATATCTGTGTGTGTGTATCTGTTTGAGTGTGTGTGTGTGTGTGTGTGTGTGTGTGTGTGTGTTGTGTGGTGTGTGTGTGTGTGTTGTGTGGTGTGTGTGGTGTGTGGTGTGTGGTGTGTGGTGTGTGTGTGTGGTGTGTGTGTGTGTGTGTGTGTGTGTGTGTGTGTGTGCGTGCGTGCGTGCGTGCGTGCATGCGTGCGTGCGTGTGTGTGTGTGTGTGTGTGTGTGTGTGTGTTTATATCTGTTTGGGCGTGTGTATCTCTATGTGTGTGAGTGTGTGTCCATCTGCATGTGTATATTTATATCTTATTTGTGTGTGTGTGTTCATCTGCTTGTGTGTGTGTGTGTTCATCTGCTTGTGTGTGTGTGTCTGTGTGTGTGTGTGTTCCTGTGTGCTTTATTACTGCTGTGTGAAGTGGTTACATATTTTCCTCCTCCATATAATGCAGTAGATGACTTGTTCCATTGTTGCTTTATCTGTAACCCATAGTTACGCAGCTTGTATTCTACATTGTATAGCACTATAGAACATGTTGGCACTATGTACAGTAAATCCAAAAGCTACAATGATAAATGTACTTCTAGTCTTCTATTACCTTCATAGGAAACTGCCAGCTGCTCCTGCCACTACACTTATCAGGAACCCTGAATAAGCGCATCTGAATAAGCCACAAGGTAATTTGTGTGGACCAATAGAAAATCAGGGGGCAAATCAAAATTAAAGGGACTCTGAGCACCTCAGTACTTAAAGATGCATACCTTTCTGTAGCTTGTGCTCTCCTCTTTCATTTGGTGCCTGAATCGCCGCTCTACACCAAACTGTTTTTATTCGATTTCAATTTAAAAAATCGCAGCTGCCACGTTGGCTATGTTATACCTTCCGGGTCACCCCTGTCTTCTCTGTTAGAGAAGTGCATCACTGAATGAAGCAGGAAGAGGAAGTGACACGCATGGCCATTGCAAGAGGCTCCTCCAGAGGGGTCATAGCACAACTTTGTTGGAAGTCATCTGGCTTAAAGGCATGCCCATGAGAGGTGCTCGGAGTCCCTTTAAGTACTCAGCAGTGGCTGGATAGTGTACTGGATAAGGGCACTGCCTATGACACAGGAGACCAGGGTGCTTCCTCAGCTTTTACTATTTAGTAAGTCAGTACCTATTCAGTAAGGAGTCCTTGGGCAAGACTCCCTAACACTCCCTAACAGAGTGGCCTATTGAGGTCACCCTTATCAGCTGCTATAGATGCTCATTTGGATTCTGCGGAAATCAAATGCCAATTTCCGATTGGAACTCGGAAACTGGAAAATGGGAATCAGATTTCTGCGGGAATACCACATTACCGCAACTCGGTAATTTTATCCCAATTACAGATCTCCAAAGTATTTGGCCAATCAGAGAATGCAAAAATGACCCAAAAATGATTTGGAAATAATAAAAACGTGATTTCTGCCCATCCCTAGCGACTGCAACGCTCAAGCACTTTGAGTCCGACAGGAAAAAACGCTACACAAATGACTTTGCTGACATTAGTCCATTTGGTTCATATGAATAAGTAAAATATGGAAATTTCCCCTTAAATTTTCCTTCCAGATTCTTATTGGTCCAAATGATGGTCTTTTTGATGGATACTCTACAGCAGAGCTCCCCAACCCTGTCCTCAAAGCCCACCAACAGTACATGTTTTGCAGGAAACCATAAACTTGCACAGGCGGAGTAATTAGCATCTCAGAAGAGCTGATTAATTACCTTTTTGAATTTCCACAAAACATGCACTGTTGGTGGGCTTTGAGGACAGGGGGGGAACTAGACACCAGGGAACTGTATAGAGGAGGGGGGGCTAGACACCAGAGAACTGTATAGAGCAGAGTTCCCCAACTCTGTCCTCAAGGCCCACCAACAGCACGTTTTGCAGGAAACCACAAACTTGTACAGGTGGGATAATTAGCATCTCAGCAGAGCTGATGAAATACCTCTGTGGATTTCCACAAAACATGCACCGTTGGTGGGTCTTGAGGACAGGGTTGGGGAACACTGCTCTACAGGGATTCAGGCATTTTTACCATCAGAGAATCAGACAGCAATAACAACTAGCAGTGGAATCTCATCATCCTTCTTTTCATCCAGTGCCGGTGCTGCCGTTGAGGCAAATGGGGAAATTGCAAGGGCCCCTCAATGCCAACCCTGCCAAATGCTGCTCCCCTCGCTTGCACTGCTCCCCAGGGCCCTTGCGTGTGAAGCAGCAGCAGTAATTACTCACATGTCCCGGCGGGCTGCAACTGCACAGTCCAGACACTTTTAGCCATGCTGTCCTCCTTCTTATCTTTGACCCGGTGCATATTTACACACACATGCCGAGTGATACAGAAGGAGAAGCGTGGCTTAGAGTGCCCGGACTGTGCAGTCACTGCCCACCGGGACAGGTGAGTAATTACAGCTGCTGCTTCACACGCAAGGGCCCTGTGGAGCAGTGGGGTAATGGATGTGGGAGGGGGGGCATTGAGGGTGTACGGGCAAGAAGGCCTCCCCCCATCAGTGGGCCCCAGAGCCTTTTAAACCAGCCGGCTTTCATCCCAAACTAAATAGAAATGTTTGGTCTGGAGTTGAGCCTTAAATTTAAGTAACAGATTCAGGACAGGATCGCCTCCAGCGTGTCCTTCTCCTGACGCGCTGTTCATTCATATTTAAATTACAGTTGGCCAATTTCATTTCTGAAATGTTCTACAGCTAAATGCCTTTCCACAGATTTACAGCAGTTTTGCACAAATGATCTTATTACCAATAAACGATGTCGCAGTCCTGCAAGCTGTTCGAGAACTGGGCAATCAGGAGTGAATATCTAACAACAATGACATGGGGGACAGGAGACGGCTCAGCCGCCACGCTGCAGATGAAGTTTAAATGAAGCCTTGGCTAGGAGATCATTAGGTGGTGTCCATTTACTTTGTAATGTCCTCTCTGCCATTTCTAACGGTACATTGTGGTGTGCGTGGAGTATGTGTCTCTGATACTCTTAACGAGGATTGAGGCAACAATGAACTTTGGTAAGAAACCTTTTGTTAATGAAACCTGAATCATCTACGTGAAGAATCAAGAGAAAGTTCTTTCCACACTTGTAACTCATGGAGGTACAAAGCCAAGCAGGAAAAAAAGAACCCACCATAAAAACAGCCCCACCATAGGCTTCTATAATAAAAGGCACCTCCGGACACCTAAATGTACCTTCTTTGCAGCAAATCTCAACATTTAGAATGGCCACGGTATGCAGCAAGAGGGTGCAATTTCAGTGGCCAGAGGTACCCGATAGAGTTGCGGGCACCAGCGGAATGCATACAACCAAATAACAGCACTGCAAAGTGGGCCGCTTTTTTGATGCGCATTACAGCTTTGCGGAAAAGTGGGGTAATGCTTTAGGAGGGGTATTTAGGGTTAGGTGCCACCAAGGGGGTTAGGTAGGTTTAGTAACCACCGGGGGGAATTAGGGTTAGGCACCACCTGGGGGGAGGTCTTAGGTTTGGGCACCACCAAGGGGGTATTAGTGCTAGGCACACTAGAGGGAGGAATCTGTGTGAGAGTAGGGTTAGCTATAGTAAAATATCTGTAAATATTACTGATATTTTACTATCAAAATCCAGTAGTAGAATAGCGCTAATATTAGCAATATTTACTAATGGCAATCCCTTGTGCCCTTTTTTCCAGGCACCTTTATTTCATGTACATTAGTTGGTACAAAGTGCTACAACTGTCTAGGGCAGTGTGACTCATCTTAGTCCTCAAGTACCCCCAACAGTCCCTGGTTTAAATAAAACCACAGAGGTAGTTAATGAGTTCTGCTGAGACACTAATTACCTCACCTGTGAAGGTTTGCGGTTTTCTGCAAAAACGTGCACTGTTGGGGGTACTTGAGGACCGAGTTGAGAAACACTGGTCTAGGGAATATGTTACCTCTGCTGTTGTTGTGACAAAGGAGTGTATTTGTAAATCAGTAATAAAATGAGATTCCTACATTCTACATAAGATTCTCTTAGATTCATAAGGGAAATCCTTGAACAATACTGTAGAGCAACTGAGGGGTGAAAGAGGGTGGTCATCGGTCATAGTTTACACAAAGAAAAAGGCCTTAGTATTAGCACATCTTGGTCCATATGCAATTAACTTTTTCTCCTGCGCTATCTCCTAGGAGATAATTTTCATCTTTTCTTTCAATTAAATCTTCAGCATCGTACAACTGAAAAAAGTACTTTCCTGCTTGGTGGCTTAAAAGGCATTTTATGACAGGTGTGTGAAAATACCACCTAGGAGCAAACTCAGGAGAAAAAGTGATTGTCCCTTTTGCAATTCACGTTTTCTGCTTAGTTTTCTCCTAGGAGATATTTTTTCTTTAAAAACTACTGTTAAGGTCTTGGTTGCTGGTGGCTTAAAAGACATTTTATTAATACGGAGTGAACATATCACATATCAAGAGAAAACCTAGGAAATTAGGAGAAACGTGAACTGGAAAAGGGCCCAAGGCCCACATGTGATTAACTTTTTCTCCCTAGTTTTCTCCAAGTTGGTATTTTTACATCGTCGCCCACATGCAATTCCCTTTTTCTCCTGAGTCTTTTCCTGGGTAACATTTTCCCACCTGGTCATAAAACTACTTTTAAATCACCAGCAAGCAAGAAAATACTCAGAATAATATTGATAGTACTCTTTCACCAATGTTTTGGTTCAATTGTAAAATGCATACAAGTTATTTTAAAGAGAAGGTGAAAATTATCTCCTTGGAGGAAACTCAGGAGAAAAGTAAATTGCATGTTGGCCCATATTACCGTATTTCACTTTTCCTCCTAAGTATTCTCCTTGGAGATATTTTCACTCCTTGTCATTATCATGCCTTTTAAGCTACCAGCAAGCAATACAATTCTCAAAATAAAATTTGACAGTACTTTTTCTCCTACTTTTTGGTACTTTTAAATTTGATGAGTGCTAAAAAGTCATTTTAAACAGAAGATCAAAAATTTTCACCTACTTTTTGTCACTTTTTCAAATGCAAAGAACTGAAAAGTTATTTTAAAAAGAAGATGGAAAAGTAACTCCTAGGAAAAAAGTCAGGAAAAAAAGTTGCTGCTAGAGTGCTAGCTTACCGTGAGTGTGTTTTGAGTGAAAAGGTTTAGTGATTTGGTGTATGGAAATTGACCACTCCCCTCAGGACCTACTTTCCCCTCAAGATCCAAGTTCCAGCAGTATGAGCATTGTTGCCCTTGCATGTATGCATGTCTTTGTAGTCATGAGGATCTAGCTGCAGGCTGGAGCTCGCTTGTCCCTGTACCAGCACAACCTATTTATTTCCTGGTGTGAGTAGAGCAGTTTGTAGCTCCCTAGACAATTAACAAGCTGACACATCATTGCATTCAAGTGTTTTTGGAGGTGTGGTTAGCTTAAAGGGACATCAAATGGATGATTTGCATATGCAACAGTGATGCATCATGGGACACCTCAGCAGCACACTCCAACCTGAATAATTGCAAATACCTTCTGTTTTAAGAAGGCAAATCTCAGCTTTACATTGCATTTTAGTAAGAGGGCTTTGTGGTCCTTTTTAGTCCCTTACACACTCCTAGGAGTTCTGGTTCACCATGAGCTTGCTGGGTATTCTGTTACTCAAGCTCCCTGGAGAAAGCATTCATGTGCATTAATGTGTTGCCTTTGAAGGAAGGACCAGATATTGCTTCAATTTGAATCTCAGGTTCAAAACTATAAAATGTTTACTTGCTAATGGGTGTAGGTAGTAAAGGGACCAATTTTATAGAGGTGACTGGGAGGGAGAAGGCACCCCAAAAAATAATCATGGATGTAATAAACATAAAATGGCTTACCTCTAAGAAGAAGGGGCCATTATAAGTAAGGAATTGTAATAATCAGACACAAAAACGATAACGTATTTAGCGGAGCACAGTCTGCTTCCTCAGATTAAATAAGTGTCTGGGTAGCCAAAGTGCAGAGCTTGGAGCGCCTAAATTTTGATATATGACAGCCCAAGCAGTCTGGCATGGTGTGATACGTTTTCCCTGACCTCTAATGAAGTGTTTGGTTATACAGTGCAGAGGCCTTGTCTATTCTGTACAGTCTATCTATACATACATTCCTCTTCCCCCGCTTACCTGAGCAGTGAGCTAACGATCCGCTCCATTGCCCATTCAACTGACAGGTCCTTGTAGAATGCCCTATTAACGTTCTCCTTCCAGTGCAGGAATAATGGACAGTAGATCCAAATGTAAACTTCTCTCCTGAAATAATGGCGTTGGGAGGAACTCCGGGGTGACCACAGTCAATCACTGAGAAGAGAAATGACACATTTAATTTTGCTCTCTGCCACCTTGAGATGCCTCCATCACAATGACTGTTTGCTTTATTAAATGGGAGCTTGGCGAGCTGTCATGGTAAGCAGTACACAAGTGAGGTTAGGTTACTTAAACACAGATCACGGGGAACATACTCATGTTTTGCTGGGAGTAACGCCTCCAAGATAAAAGAGAAATGTAAGAAGCAAGAGATTGCTTATTTCAGATAGCAATAAAACAGGTTTAGATTTCATTAAACACAACATACAGCGAGGGAAACAAGTATTTTGATCCCCTGCTGATTTTGCTCATTTACCCTCTGACCAAGAAATGACCAGTCTGTAAATGTAATGGTAGGTTTATTGTAGCTGTGAGAAGCAAAGTAACAACAAAAGAACCCTCAAAAACCCAATGTCCCAAGCTCAGAGCTGGATGTGCATTATAACGAGTGAAATAAGTATTGGCAACTCAAAACTCAAGCTCTCTCTCCAAAGACTTTCTACTGGATTAGGGTCTGGAAATTGGCTAGACGTGCCTATGAAAAAAGTTGCGAGGATAAATTGGCGTGAAATAGCAGTAAATGAATATTGGTAATTTCCCTTTAGGGCATTGGGTTTTTGAGGTTTCTTCTGTTTTTATCCCCTCTCACACAGCAGGGTTGTGTAACAATAGCGATGCCACCCCCGTGGGGCCTGGGAGCTGGGGCAGACTGGGAGAAGGAGCTAGGGACAGTCTCAAAATTTTGGAAAGGCCACAAAGGCCCAGGTCTTGGGAGGCTGCAGCCCAAGGGACATCTGGACATGAAAGAGGGGTTGCTACAGATGAGAGGAGGCTGCAAATGGGGAGTAACACCTGGAAAAAAGAAACTGATGCCCAAGGGAGCTGTTCATGAAAGAAAGGTGTTGCTGTACAGGGATGATACACATGGAGGAGGGGCCTGCACATGGAATGGGAGGGTCTATGCATAAAAAAGGGGAGTCACAACATACTTGGCATAGGGGCACAAAAAGTATAAATTCGGCCTTGGCTAGGGGGAGGGCAGTCTTGTGAAGAGCAGCAGCAGAGGGTTATACATTGATGCTCTCAGTGGCGGTACACCAACCCCAACTTGACCTCCTCTACAACTCCAGACTGTGCTCCAGGGTGTTGGGGATTGCCAATGACCTCTCTCACACAGGCCACCGTTTTTTTCTCTTGGGTATATCTCCACAGTACAAGCTAGACTGGCTTCAGCATGTTCCGTTGGTTGGTATAGTGGTGAGCAAAGCTACCTTCCAAGATTGTAGATCTATCTACAGTGTGTGTGTGTGTGTGTGTGTGTGTGTGTGTGTGTGTGTGTGTGTGTGTGTGTGTGTGTGTGTGTGTGTGTGTGTGTTTATGTATGTTTGTGTGTGTGTTTATGTATGTTTGTGTGTGTGTGTGTGTGTGTGTGTTTATGTATGTTTGTGTGTGTGTGTGTGTGTTTATGCATGTTTGTGTGTGTGTTTATGTATGTTTGTGTGTGTGTGTGTGTGTGTGTTTATGTATGTTTGTGTGTGTGTGTGTGGGGGGGGGGGGGGGGTTTGACCCTTTTATCTATGAGTGTGTAAAGTACAACCCTCTGGTAGTTTCTAATAAAAATACCACCTCTAGCTGTTTCTGCTTCACCTCCTGTACCAGTAACCCCCAGTTATCTAATGTAAGCCCATGACTTGGCCCCCACACTCATCTCTCCATCTTGTCCTAGAGGCAAACTGGACCGATACTAAAGTATTCGATGGACTGGGAAAAATATCTTTGCATTGGCAATGCAGACTCAGCTTCAGACCTACCTTTCATACAAAATTAAAACAATAAAAAGTTTTCACGGAAGTATTTAGGACATTTTTTGTTTATAATGACCTCCTAGGCACAACCATCTCCAATGACCTGAGCTGGAAAGCAAATACTACCTCTGGACACAGGAAAGCCCAGCAGAGACTATTTCTTTGCCAACTGAAGAGGTTCAGTACAGCCCAGGAGTTTCTGGCAAACTTCTACACCGCCACTATTTAATCTGTCCTATGTTGTTTATCTATCCTGGTCTGGTACGCTGGCTCCTCCACATCCAAACTACACAGGGTTATCAGATCAGTGGAAAGGATCATCAGGAAACACCTACCCCAACTTGAACTCCTCTACAACTCCAGACTGTGCTCCAGGGTGTTGGGGATTACCAATGACCCCTCGCACCCAGTCCACCGCTTCTTCAGTCAGATCCCATCAGATTGAAGGTTTGGGGCCATCTCCACCAGAGATTCAAGGCATGGGAACTTTTTTTTACCATCCGCGGTCAACCTCTTGTACCCCCTCCACGCCCTCACCCCTCCAGCCCTCCTTAAGGTTGAGGCCCTTGCTATCACTAGACTGTTTAATGAAACACTGTTCTCAATATATCTTGTAAACACCACTGTTTGTTGTGTTTTGTGATTGTGTTTATTGTTTTTTTTTGTTTGATTGATCATATTTATATTTTTACTCTGAGCCACATATGTGCCAAATCCAATTCTGGGCACGGCTTAATCATGCTTGGCGAATAAAATAATTCTAATTCTAATTAACATATTTGAGCTTTTGCAAAAAAAATTCCATCACTAACATCAGAAACTTACTAATACATTCTGGAAGGGACTTGTCCCACTGTCCATTAGGCTGACACACAAGCACAGATGATCCAAAGAGATAATATCCCGGGCTGCAGTCATAGAACACCACAGTGCCATAGGTGAAGTTCCCATGTTCAATTTTACTTTCCCGAAAGGAGTTTTCTGGGATTCCGGGGTCCGTGCAATTCACCACTACACAGGAAATAAAAGACAAGGTTATTTAAGCATGGCTGCCATTGACCAAGGATCATTAAAATGAGGAATATCACAAGAATCGTAAAAATGAACAGATACAGTTCAGGTGACATTCATGCAGCAAATACCATGAGAAAACCTCAGGTTTATTTTCACAACAGCTTCACATGACTGGCTGCTTTGACTTTCACTGTGACCTCCTACTGGCTACTGCATCACCTTAACCACAGTTAAAAACTAATAATTTCTTCAATGTTTTGCACCAGCAGTCATACCCAGAAAAATGGACAGCCAAACTACTGTAATGTTACAATGTATATGAACGCCACCGGTGAGATGGTCGCAGGAAGAGCCGGATGATGGCTCACCCTGCTGCAGATCAAATTCCAGGCGGCATTAAATACAGTACTATCCCCCTCCGGAACCCCGAGTTAACTGTGCGTGGACAACTGACTTTAGTATTGCTGCCATAGCGGCACCCAACTCAGATGATATGCGGCAGGTAGCTGACTATTCTCTAAATTAAATTTATATATATACTGTATATATAATATATATATATATATATATATATATACATATATATATATATATATATATATATATATATATATAATATATATTTTATATAGTATATACTCGCATATAAGCCGACCCGCGTATAAGCCGAGGTACACACTTTTCCCTCACAAACCAGGAAAAAGTGACTCACGTATACACCCCCTCCCCAGTTCAGCCCCCTCCACAGTAGCCAGCTAGCCCCCCTACCCATAGCCAAATGTGACCCAAGGATGATACAGTTGTGTCTCAAGACGCCACAAGATGGCATCATAAATATGAGACACAGCAATTGCCACACAGGAAGAATCCCCGATCATTGCACCAGTGATATGTTAATTGCATGCTCCACTCCACAAGCCAGGGGACACAGGTAGTCTTGAGCAGCGCACTCTGCACACCATGTTGCAGGGGATGGGCGTGCTCGGACACAGCAGGGTAGCATCACTAGTGCATGATCCCTACACTCCTCTGCAGTAACAAAACCGGTTCCACCATTTGTTCTGCTCCGCTGACTCGCATATAAGCCGAGGGAGGTAACTATCAGCACATTATGTGTGCTGAAAAATGTTATATCTATATATATAATAGAGTAAGTGCATCAACCTTCAAGCAAGAAGAAGAAGTAGCACCCTGCCCCCAGGGCCGGTCCAAGCAAGAAGAAGGGGCTGGTCCAAGCAAGAAGAAGAAGTAGTGTCATATAAAACCAAGGGCAAAGAGGGATAATTTGCATATTCAGTAGCAGTGCATTGTGGGTAACCACAAATGTTCACTTATAGTTGAATTATTGCAGATTTGCTTCTGTTTTAAGAAGGAAAATTACACCAAGCTTTGCTTTTTTTAGTAGGTGGGCTTTTTGGTCTCTTTTATCCTCCTATACATTCTTAGTAGTTTGGGTCACCCTGAGCTGCTTGGTTACTCTGTTGTACTGGTCCAAGCCCTATCTCATACAGCCTTATCAATCCCAGCTATGTACTGATGAGGACCAAACATCTGAAATAGACTGTCACATGTGGGTTTGATATGACTGTGTGAACTTCAAAGCTATAGGCTTGCTAGACTTACCAAGGGTGAAAAGGAATAATTTGCATATTTAGTAGTGGTGCATTGTGGGTAATCACAAATGTTCACTTATAGCTGAATTGTTGTAGATTTTCTTCTGTTTTAAGAAGGCAAATTACACCAAGCTTTGATTTTTTTAGTAGATGGTCTTTTTGGTCTCTTTTATCCCCCTATACATTCCGAGTGGTTTGGGTCACCCTAAGCTGCTTGATTACTCTGTTGTACTGGTCCAAGCCCTTTCCCTACACCTTGAAACCATTCAGCCTACTCTTAAATTTCACCTTATCATATAAACATCATTTAACCTGAGCTATTCCCTTCCGCCACTGACCAAGACCTGTTACCACTTCAATGTGACTTAGAACTCATTAACAACTGATATACAGCTTCCCTCACCTTGACCCCTATGCAATTACCTTTTTACCAGGAGATAATCTTTCATCTTACCTATAAAATAACTTTCAAGCACCTAATAACTGAAAATGTAGTAGTGCTGGGGGGCTTCAGAGGCTTGTTATTGTTATGCTGTGAAAACATCTCCTGTGAGAAAACTCAGCAGAAAAGTGAATATCGGACCTTCCTTGTGTTAATGCCACTATCCAGTGTAGTAAGGCCCAAAAGGCAACTTTCTATTCCCAAGTGTTACTTGTAATCACAGTATATGTTGTTAGACAGCTGTCTATATTAGTTACAGTGCTGTCACATTTATGTTGTACAACAGGTCTTGTATGTCTTCCATCATGTTTGTTTTGTATGGCATTACCAAAGATAATGGCACTTAAAGAGGAACTCTATTCAAAATAACTTAATTAATACAATTGTATTTTTTTCTTTCAATATTCATTTATAATTTAGTCAGTGTTGGCCCATTGTAAAATCTACTCTCTTGAATTTATCACAGGTGGCAATATGTTTACTACTGCCAGATAATCTCTGCGGAATGTTCATTTACTGAGAATTCTAAAGCCAATAGACAAGATCTCTGGTCTCCCAGAGTGTATGGGGTGGGGAGAATGCCACATAATAAACAGCCTAGGCTAAGCCTCAGAAATATATGGCTATAGGACATGTTTATGATGCTAAAACAAGGGTATTTAACCTCCTTGCCGGTTATCCCGAGCTCAGCTCGGGGTAACCTGCGCAGGAGGATTTCTCAGGCCCCGCTGGGCCGATTTGCATATTTTTTTTTCCTACACACAGCTAGCACTTTGCTAGCTGTGTGTAGTATGCGATCGCTGCCGATTCGCCACTACCCGCCGCGCCGAGCCACCCCCCGCCCCAGACCCCTGCGCAGCCTGGTCAATCAGTGTCAGGCAGCGCTGAGGGGTGGATCGGGATTCCCTGTGACGTCCCGACATCCATGACGTTGGTGACCTCATCCCGCCCCGTCGCCATGGCGACCGGGGAAGCCCTGCAGGAAATCCCGTTCTGAACGGGATTTCCTACTTACTCTGATTGCCGAAGGCGATCGGAGTGGGTGGGGGGATGCCGCCGCTCAGCGGCTATCATGTAGCGAGCCCTGGGCTCGCTACATGATTTAAAAAAAATAAATAAAAAATAACTTTCGTGGTCATGGATTTTGCTGCCGAGGAGGCAGAGCTTTCTGCTGTAGCTCTGCCTCTGCTAGTGTCAATTTGCGGGCAGATCGCCACCTCTCCCCGCTACTCTATGTGAAAGAAGACTGAGTGGGGTGGGGAGAGGCGGTGATCCGTGCAGATTGACAGAGTAGAGGCAGAGCTACAGCAGAAAGCGTTTTAGGTAGAGCAATCATCAACAAGATTGTAAGATAAAAACAGTGATTTAGGGAGGCTTCAGACTCTCTTTAACCACCCTGGCGTTTTATTTTGTGCGGCCATGGGTATTTTTTTTTTTTTTTAAAGGCTATTTTTTAGTGTAGCTAGCACTAGGCCAGCTACACTCACCCTCCATGTCCCCCGGCACTGTTTCCCCCCCTCCGCTTGCTGCCGGCGATATTTACCTGGCCGCAATCCCGCGATGGCCGAGACTTCCGCCATAGCTTCAGGCGTTACTATGCTGATGATCAGACATGACGTCATGATGTCATAGACGTCATGATGTCATGCACAGTTCTGATCGCCGCCATAGCGAGCCCTGGAGGCTATGGAGAGGCTGCGCTGGCGTGGGCTCCCGGGGGGGTTAAGCAAAAAGTGTGGTGATCGGGGGGATTAAAGTGGGCCGGCGGCGATCGGAGGGGTGATGTAGCTAGCCAAGTGCTAGCTACACCCCCTCTGAAAATTTGGGCCAGAAAGACCCTCCAGGGGCTGAGAAATACACCGCGGCAGTAATGGACGAGCTGAGCTCATCACTACCGCCAAGGCGGTTAAAGTATCTGCCGATAAGTCTGTGAAAATACAGCAGGCTTCAGGCTTTAAAGGGGAACTTTACTAAACATAACTTAATGAATAAAATTATTTTACAGTGTTAATTTACAGATCATTTAGTCAGTAGAGAAAGTCAGTAGTTGGGGCTGCCAACAGCTCTGGGCCCCCCTGTGATCGCAGGAGCTGCTCCCCTCTGGTTACACCACTGGAAGGTGGGGTTACATAAATACCAATACACAGCAATATGTCATTATAAGAAGCTTTTCCTTGCTGCTGTGCTGATATCCTGAAAATGAATGTAAAATTGTGTATCTTTCATTTTTGATGTTCTGCTTTGAGTCATTACAGGTCCTCTTTGAAGTAAATGTGATTTTTAAGAACACTGTGTTACAATCTGGCTTGTGCAGCACTGATATATGTTATAGTGCATTTTCAATGAACGTTTATCTTTTCTTTAAATGTGTCATTTAGAGTCTAATCGATGCGCCCCGAGGTCAGGAGAGGTGAAGCGACAATATTATTAAGCATCATAAAAGTGGCAAATAAGCCATTTCGCATGTATATCGGCTCATTCCAGGAGTAACTTTATTTCCATATTCGGGTCCAATTTATAGCTAACTCCGGCTTTGGACAGATGAGTTCAGGAGGTTATCGGAGAGCCTCAATGCTGCACTCTTCCTTTAATTGCTTCTCAGATTTATAGAACGCTTATTGATATCTTCTTTACTGGAATCCTGGGAAATACATTCAGTCAGGACAGAAGGACTTTGACAAATAAAAGATTAAAGTGCTCCATAAGCCCGGAATTGAACGGGCTGCTCATTGTTGGTCCCGAAACAAATTGTGGGGGGAAAAATTAACGATGACTACATTAAAGTGAACCTCCAGACTAAAAATCTACTCAGCAGCACTGAAAAGGCTTGGTGTTTCTTTAACGGTTACACAGCATCAGAACATTTTTTTTCTTAAAGAAGTCTCATTTTTAGCTGCATTTTTAGCTAAGCTCCGCCCCATCAAAGAAAACTGCCCGGGCTTTTTTCCCCTAATGCTGTGCAAAGCATGATGGGTTTCCTATGTTGTTATTCATGTTGCCTAGCGACTGGGAGGGGTGATAAGGACACAGGACAGTTGGAACTGTGTCTCATGCTCCCTGTCACCTCCATTCAGCCAAAAAGATGGCTGCCCCCATGAAATCACAAACATTTGCCTGTTCTTTTAAAACAGGGTTGGTAAGAGATTATATTATCTATCTATTTTAATTAGCATAACTAATGTAACTTAATGACAGTATGTTTGTTTAGGCTGAAGTTCCTCTTTAACTGACAGAGCTCCAGGTTTATAAAGTGGGGCACATAAACTCAAACATGGGAAATAAGCCCAGCATATGGCAAAGTCACCTTAGGCTTCGTTCACATTGTGTGCGGTGTGGATGAATGCGGTTTTGCGCTAATTTTTCCGAAGCACGCTGCATCAATGAGAGATAGCTTGCTTCGGCTACAAAAATATTCCCAGATGCGTTACGTCACAATGCACAGGAACACGCAGTGTATGGTGAATGGGAATGTGAAAATCTTTGGACCATGCCAAACGCATGACAATTACGGTGCTTCAAAACTGACAGCACTGCGCAAAGAACATATGCACAAAAGTAAAGTTGCCGTGCGTAGGGAGCACACTGCAAATTTATCATTACTTACACTGACAAGGTGGCATGCAGTCAATATTGGCTACCAATCAACCAGGGAATCCAGTTCATAGTCTTAATCCTAACTGAAAAGCTCTCCACAATCTCTCTCCCCTGTACATCTCCTCACTAGTTTCCAGCTACCAACCCAACCGCAGTCTCTGATCTGCACAAAACCTTATTTTGTCCTCCTCTAGAATCACTTCCTTGCATTCATGTATACAAGACTTTGCATGTGCTTCAACCCTCCTCTGCAATGCCCTTCCACAACACATCCGTCACTTTCCAACGTTTGATATCTTTAAATGCTCCTTCAAAACTTACTTTTTCCGACAAGCAACTTAGGCCTTTCCCCATTTCACCTAAAGCCAAGCTGAACTCCTATTAGGTATTCTAAAAGAACACTACCTCCAGATAGGAATATTGTATACTACCCCACCTCTTGACCCCCCCCCTAGATTTTTAAGGGCAGGGCTCTCTCACCCTTTTGTGTCTTGGAATTTGTTATACATATTATTAATCATGTTACTTTTGTCACTGTAATTACCAATGCTGTATTTTGTACCAATTCTGTATTTTGTATATTAAAGTATACCATTGTTTGTATTATTGCACCCCAAGTTAGAGGAGCGCTGCGGCTCGTCGCAGCGCTCCATGACCTAGTTAGTTCCCTGCGGGAACTAGCTGTAAGGGGAGAGTTGCAGGGGGGGAAGAGTTAGAGAGGGGCACGTAGTGTAGGGCTGTTGGGATTGGGTAGTTTAAGCGTGGGGGGGCGGAGCTAGTTAGGCGGGGAGATAGGAGGTGACGTCAGTCACCTTAGTTGGAGCAGCGAGAGCAAACGTGTTCTCGTTTGCTCTGCATAAGTAGGCCCCAGGGGAAAGCCAGGGTAGCGGCGATGTCGGACTGGGACATAGCGGGGGTCTTGAGGCAGCTCAGGGAGGAGGCGGACAGGAGGGGGCTAGATTGGAGGGGGGCCTTGGAGGCCTCTTCCGCACAGCAGACCGCCGCCGCAGGCGGGCCGCAGGACGCAGCCCCGGCGGCGGGCAGGCCGCAGCGCAACAGGAGGTCGGTGGACAGGCTCTCCCCATCCCCACCAGCAACCAGGGCCAGGCGTGCAGCGGCTGAGGCGGACGACAACCCGGATGCTCCTTCCGCTGGCACAAGTGGGCCCATACAGGTCAGTGTATCGGGGGATGGGGGAGCAAGCAGCAGCAGTGGTGCACCGCCGGCCTCTTCGGTCAATGCGGGGCAGGCTGGGGGGAGGCAGAACAAGAAGAAGGGGAGAGGGGGAAAACAGCGTCGGGGGCGGGGTGGGGGCTCCCAGGCAGCAGACAGATCCCAAGGGCAGGGCCCCTCCACCCAGGCTGCAGTACATCCACAGCCTGGGGTTGATGTTACGGCCGGAACCTCTAGGCAGGATTCCGGGCCACAACGGGGGGACACGGTTCCAGCGGGTGTTCCTTTATGGGGGCCAATGATAGCACCAGGTATGCAGCTGGGGGGACAGGGCGGAGATGGAAGGGCGGGTGGGGGTCAAGGTGACTCTGTCAGGGGTGGACCCCCACAACAAGCTTGGGGAAGTTTCTTCCCGGGCCCGTGGGGGCAACCACCTTCTTGGGGCCCATTCGGCCCCATGCCATTTCAAGGTATGGCGGGTGGGATGGGGTGGGTGCCGCCTTATGCGGGTCCAGGGTGGCAGTACGGCCCTGGATTAGGTAATGCTGGCAATAATTTCTTTCCACAGGGCCGCCCGGCTGGTGCAGGTCCCGAGAGAGGCCATTCCTCTTCGGCAACTATGGCGCAGCCTGATCAAGCTGGACCGTCGGTATCGTCTGCCCCGATGGCGTCAGCAGCAGGAGCTGCTCCGGATGGCAGGCCTGATGCCCCTGCGCATCCATTGGGTGAGTCGTTGCCACAAAATTTGTTTTCTGACGGGCAGGTTATGGGATTTGGGGATCAAAGTGCTTGGCAGGGGTTTATTGGGGGAGTTCGCACCCTGTTAAACAAATTCCAGGATACGGTTCCAAGGGGGGTGGGGGCTAGGACTGCGGAGACGGGCCCGGTGGGGGTGTGGGCCCCGGATATTGCGGTTGCAAGGGGAGATGTGGTTGAGGTGTCGGGGGAGGCTCAGGCTGTAGCGGGTACGGAGTTAGCCCAGGCTGGGGCCTCCAGTGAAAAACCTGCGGAAAAACGGGTCCCCATATCTGATTCGGCAAAGGGGCACTCTTACATTTGCTTCGAGGGCCCCTTGGGTGCGCATTTAAAATCTGAGGTAAAGGAAAAGATATGGCGCAGGGAGTACATCGATATTTTTACCCTGTTACCGTTGGAAAGATTCCCCATAGATAGATGGGTCAAGGGGAAGGAGCACAGGAAGGAAGAGGATGAGGATAGGAGGAGGTTCAGGCTCATACCTCGGACCTTTGGTAACTGGCTACAGGCCTTCGCTATCTTGGGCAGTGTGCTGGGGGAGAAGTTCCCGGAAAAGTGTACCCCCCTTTTTTGTTATTTAGATGCCAGCTGGGAGGCTCACAGGGTTTATGGGGGGCTAGCCTGGTTAAGATACGACGAACAGTTTCGTCAAAGAATGTCGGTGCAACCAGATCTGGATTGGCACCACAAGGACATTGGTATTTGGCTTAGAGTGATGAGTGGTAAGGGGGGTTCATTAGTCACATCACCGGGGGGTCCCCCTTTTCCCACTAGCGGTGCCTCTGCAGGGTCAGGGGCCGGGTCAGCAGGAAAGAAGGGCCTGTGTTGGTCCTTTAATGATGGCACCTGCAAATGGGGGAGCAATTGCCGTTTCAAGCATGAGTGCTCACTCTGTGGGGGATTGCACCCGGTCGCAAAATGTTTCAAGAAGGGGAGAGGGGCTACAGGTATGCACAGAACGATCGACCGTCCTGGTAAGAGGGATGACCCCGGTGAGGGTAGAGGCGATGGATCCCTGGTTAGATAGGTACGGGGATCGGAAGGCCGCAAAGTTGCTGAGGGAAGGTTTTACGAGTGGTTTCAGGATTCCATCTGAGGTTCAGTACCGGGTGGTTAAAAAAAAGGAATTTACAATCCGCTAGAATGCACCCGGGGGTGGTTAAGGAAAAATTGGGCAAGGAAGTTTTGCTGGGCAGGATGGCAGGTCCTTTTACGGATCCTCCTGTTGAGGACTTACTGATCTCGCCTCTCGGGGTAGTGCCCAAAAAGGAAAAAGGCAAATTCAGGTTAATACATCATTTATCGTTCCCCAAAGGGGAGTCGGTGAATGATGGGATTGACAAGGGATTGTCTTCAGTGTCTTATGCTTCTTTTGACGTGGCACTAGCTATGGTAAGGGAGGCGGGTCAGGGGGCTCTTATGGCAAAGACGGATATTGAATCCGCCTTTCGGCTGCTTCCGGTACACCCGGAGAGCATGAGATTGTTAGGTTGTTATTTTGATGGGGCATTCTATGTGGACCGCTGTTTTCCCATGGGATGCTCCATTTCATGTTCTCTGTTCGAAACTTTTAGTACGTTTCTGGAATGGGTAATTAGGGAGAAGAGTGGTTTCTCCTCGATTACGCATTACCTGGATGACTTTTTCTGGGTGGCGCCGGCACAGTCGCAATTGTGCGCGCTGGTTCTACGTGAGATCCAGAGCACTTTTGGCGAATTCGGGGTACCGTTGGCGGCTGATAAGACTGAGGGGCCCGGATCGGTTATGAGGTTCCTTGGCATCGAGATTGACACGGATCAACGTTTATGTCGGCTGCCTGCGGACAAATTACAAGATTTGGTCCAAATGGTATTGGCGATCAAAGGGGCAAACAAAGTAACGCTGCAGCAGTTACAATCGCTCCTGGGAAAGTTGAATTTTGCTTGTCGGGTTATGCCGATGGGTAGAATTTTCTGCAGGCGTTTGGCTCTGGCTACTAGCGGGGTGAGGGAACCTCATCATTTTATCCGGGTCACTCGAGTCTTGCGGGATGATTTGGTTGTGTGGGCGGAATTTTTGTCCCATTACAACGGTTTGGCCTATTGGCTAGCCCCGATGGTGAGCAACGACCAGTTGGAATTGTTCACCGACGCGTCCGGTTCGGGGGGGTTTCGGGTCCTATTTTCGGGGCAGGTGGTGTGCGTCAACATGGCCGGAGGCTTGGCGAGGAACTGACTTGGTCAAGAACCTGGCCTTCTTGGAATTGTTTCCGGTTTTGGTGGCAGTGGCTTTATGGGGCCCGAGCTTGCAAAACAGGGCAATTCGACTGCGTTCGGACAATACGGCGGTAGTATCGGCAATAAATTCATTGTCGGCTTCGTCGCTGCCAGTGATAAAGCTGTTACGCCATTTCGTTTTGTTATGTTTGCGGTTCAATTTACATGTCTCGGCGGTGCATATTCCTGGTGTGGATAACGGTATAGCGGATTCACTTTCTCGTTCACAGTGGGTCCGCTTCCGGGAGCTGGCACCAGAGGCTCAGGAGGTGGGAGAGAAATGTCCGGATTACCTGTGGGGGTTAATTTAGATGGTTTATGGCAGTATATTAGACGGTCGGTATCAGTAACAACTTGGGAAGCGTACAAAAAGGTATGGAGTTTATGGTTTCATTGGAAGGGAGTCTTTTCCTTTTCGGACTCGGAGGACGGTCGGAAGGATCTGATGCTCTGGCTCATGGGTACGTGGCTGGTGGAGGGGGCATCGCATGCGAGTATCGCTAAGAGGTTGGCGGCTCTCTCCTTTTTAGCAAAACTCATGGAGTGGGGGGATTTCACAAAAGGGTTTGCAATTCGGCAGGCACTTAAGGGGTTAAAAAAAGGTTCGGACAAGGGAGATCATAGGCGACCAGTTTCTTGGGAAATTTTAGGGGCATTGTTGAAACAATTGGATCACGTTTGCGTGTCAGTTTTCGAAGCTAAGTTGTTTAAACTAGCCTTCTCTCTGGCTTTTTATGGGGCCATGAGAATTGGGGAATTGGTGAGTGGTAATTGTAAAGTGCAGGGGGGGCTTTCGGTGGACGACGTATGGAGGCAGGGGGAGGCGTTGATAGTTAGGTTTCGCAGGTCAAAGATGGATCAGGAGGGAAGGGGGGCGGTGGTTCAGCTTTTCCCACTAGAAGGGTGCACCACCTGCCCGTTGCAGGCGTGGTCGGAATATATGTTAATCAGGCCAAGGGGTGGGGGGTCACTACTGGTTCATGAGGACAGGTCATCCTTATCCAGGTTTCAGTTTTCGGCGGTCCTGCGTCGCTGTTTAAAAGGTTTAGGGCTTCCAGAAAGGGAGTACGGATCACACTCCTTTCGGATCGGGGCCGCTACAGAGGCCTCAAGGTTGGGTCTGTCTTCAGAGATGGTCAAAAAGATCGGGAGGTGGCAATCCAACCGGTTTTTATTATATGTCCGACCTCACAGGGTCCAGGCCTTGTCTTAAGGGTTGCGGGGTAAGATGTATAGATGGTAGTTGGTTGGGGGGGGGAGGAGGGAGGGGGGCGGTGGGTAAGATGGCAGGGCAATAGGGGTGTTATATATATATATATAAAAAAAAAAAAAAAAAAAAGGGGGGGGGGGGGGTTTTGGTGACTAATTTGTGTTTAGTGATAATGTTCTGTTTTTACTTCTTAGATGTTCCGGTCTGTAAGGTGTGGCTATTGGGTCACTCTTACATTTATTGGGCTGAGCAGAGGGCCGGTCTTCGAATGGACGGAAGGCAGCTGGGAATCTCGGCTCAGGAAGCAGTATTGCACTGGAATGGCGTCAGGGGGTTACAATGGGACGGGTTGTTAGGGGTGTTTTACCGGATGCTGCAACGTGAGGGTTCACCGCATGTGGTGTTGGTGCACGCAGGCGGGAATGACCTGGGCTTGACTCCCATGAGGGCCTTGATGAAGGCCATCATATCAGCACTCTCGGTCATAATTGAGACCGTTCCGGGGGTGGTAGTGATATGGTCGGAAATTATCCCGAGATTCCGTTGGCGGTATGCGCGGGATTACAGAGCCATTGAGAGGGTTCGCATCAAAATCAATAGAGCGGTGGCGAAGTTCGTTCGCAGTCAGGGAGGATTGGTAGCTCGGCATGTATTGATGGAACGGCATCGGGAGCTATTTCGGAGGGATGGCGTGCACTTTACCGACGTGGGGTCTGACAGGAGAAGATTGAATTTGCGGTGGCTTTGTGGAGGGCAAGGCAAACGTAAGGAGTCACGTTTGCCTTGCTCTTGGCGGAGGTCCCTTTGCTAGAGGGAGTGGACTTGGCTGGTGGGAGGGGCAACACATGGTTGGTTGGGGTGGCTTGCGCGGGGAAGCCATCGGTGCCGAGAGTTTGGCAAGAAGGTTTTGGACAATGTGTTGGCGTGTAAGCCCAAGGGACTCCTGAGCCTCAGGCTGCGGCTAGGAGTTGTTGGTTTTCATGCCTGGTGGTTGCCCCTCCTCTTTATGGTTTTCCTAGCAAAAAAGGGACGAAGATGGGATGTTCATGTTTACACATATGTTAATGTATTTTTTCATTGTTAAAGTTGTATGTTCATATGGTTGTTTTGATTATGGAGTGTTATTGTATTATGAAGATGTTATTTTGCATTGTCACTTTGTATGTGGCCGATACTTAATAAAGTGTATCATTCCAAGATGGTGTCAGGTCGTCGGTGTAGATAAGTAAGTGTATCTTGGAATGTAAGATTTTAAGGGGGAGTATCGGTCACTGTTATCTGGGGTGGGGGTGGTTTGTATGGTGTTAGGGGAGGGTGGTATGAGTGTAGTGTGAGTGGGAGCAGTATGAACGCTGCTAGGTCATGTTTCTTATGTTGTACAGCACCACGGAATATGTTGGCGCTTTATAAATCAGTAATAAAAATATATCAACAAGATACAGCTTGGTAGGCACTAAACGTTTGGATTGGTCATGCAATTGAGGGAATGCAGGTGTGGGGCTGTGCTTGCCAGGTTACATTGATAACATGAGTCACACTGAAAGCACAGATTTGCTATTCATCCTCTGCGCATGGCCACTTTACTGATGTTTTGTGCATATGCTCCATATATTTTGCATAGTAGTCAAAAAATTTGATGAAAAGTTACGATTATGCAAAATTTGAGCTCAACACTACTCGCATGATACACATTTTGGCTGTGTATCTAGTTGACTGCCTCAGGTTCAGCTTTAAGCGCTCCTTGTTTGCAGCACACATCTCTGCCCTTAAACTCAGATTAAGGTCAATGTCCTGTGACCAGGCATGCCTCGGAAGAGCCTTCAAGCTAGGAGGCTGAGAGCTGGCTCCTGGGGATTCTCTTTCTTTAGCTCTGAAAGCAGTTCCAGAAAACAACATTTGCTCATTGTACATTTCGGTACGGTTCTCTAAGAGAAGGAAAACCTGGAATATTTTCTATTCTTCTTTCGCCGGGAAAATAAAATTAGACTCCGTAAGATTCTGGACTGGTACTTCCAGGAAGCCTTTTATTCCCTGGTACATCAGACAGGGCTGATCTGAACTGGAGGTTTGGTGGATGCTTTACAGCAGGTGGCACTTTCTTATGTTGGCATGAGGCAGAGACCTCTCTGTGCCTCCAGTCAGTATGGGCTCTAGAGAGGAGTAACATATTTCACATATTGTCAGACTAGCTACATCCATCAAGCCAGAAGTCTTTTCAGTAGGAACCACGGTGTGAGACTGTCTGTGGGCTCATTCTATGATTTTATAAGATAGAGGCGCTAGGCTGCTCATAAGTGTTAAGGTAGAGATATGATCATCCTGTTTTTATGCCTTTGCTGGCAAGTAAGCAGGATGTTTATAGGTAAAATGCAGCCCACCTAGGGGATGGCACAATTTGGAGGTGTCCTATATAAATAAAATGCTTAAAAGAAATTTAAAAAAGAACA
The DNA here is from genome assembly GCF_040937935.1 of Hyperolius riggenbachi. Taxonomy (NCBI): domain Eukaryota; kingdom Metazoa; phylum Chordata; class Amphibia; order Anura; family Hyperoliidae; genus Hyperolius; species Hyperolius riggenbachi. The sequence continues at coordinate 404,368,099 of NC_090650.1, forward strand.
GGCAGCGTTGGGATTACCTCTCCTGAAGAAAAAAAAACAATGTTGACTGGAAAAAGGATTATTCAAGCACATAAAATTGGTCAACGCGTTTTGCCAGGCTCTACCCACTTCTTTGGGTCATTCAGACAATAGTGCCTTTCAACCCGTTCCCTGCGGTGTCCCTGCCTCATGTGAAAGTGCTAACGTCTGCCTCCCTCCACCCACCTGACACATCTCCCACCCTTTTAATTGGTGTTCAGGCCTTATGTGGGACTGTCCACAGCCTGGTAGCCACAGAGCAAGCTATTCAGTCTAACCAATCTGTGTCTGATAGTCATGCAGGAAGACAGTTTTGTGAACTCTGTACTACTTTAAATCTAGTAATTATATATTATATTGCAAATTGCTATATAGTCTACACAACACGCATTAAAAACAAAGCCTGAACTAAGGCTTTAAAATAAAAACATACTGTAATGATGATTAAATGTATGTTAAAACATAATACATTAGTCAGAATACCGATTTTTACCTTAATTAAGAGCCTATTTCCACAACACGCAAATTCACAATGCCAATTTTTTTTGTAACACGTGTTTGTGAATGGAGCGCAATGTGATGTGGAAAAAATCTGCATGGTATGCTGCATTTTTTTGCATTCCGCAGCAATCTGGATGCGAATAGCAGGCTAATGTAAATCAGTGGGGCTGCGTATATTCGAGTTACAGTGTGGAAATTTGCGTTCTGAAGGTGAATGTACCCAGCATGCACAGCATCATTTCCTCACCTTCTACAACCCAACATACACAGGCAAGGCCTACACAGGAAGTTAATTAATGCTAATGAGTTGCTGGACATGTAATGTTGCTAAGCAGTTTTACAATCGCAACATGATTTTCGTGTGAAAAAATTGCATAAAAATGCATGTGTTTTTAAGATTGCAATGCGCAATTCACTATGTGATTCGCAATGTGTGCTAGTGAAAATAGGCTCTAATCCGGTTTCAGCATCAGAAATGCTTCGTATATCACTAATTTGCTGCATATTGGTATGTAACCCCTCTGATGTTTAGTCTAGGCTATGATGTCACAGCCTTTTGCCATGTTCCTGCTCACTTCACAGATAATAATAATAAAATCTACAGTGATTAACCTTGCCAGCAGTAAACATGTTGGCATCTCTGATAAATTTAAAGATGGAACTCAGGGTGAGGGAAATGTTTTCAGTGGACAAACATTGGCTAAATAAGTTATAAATATTGTAATTAATAATTCATTTTATAATGTAAACTTAAGGGGTTTTTTTTGTTTGTTTTTGAAGTGTCTGAAACATTCCAGAAATAAGAAATATTAAAGTCTAGATGCCAAAGAGGGATTACACAGCGGGTCTAATTATTTAAAAGAAACATGTAACGCTGAACACGTGACAGTAAGATACAATCGAGAGACAGAAACGGTAGTCAACATTAGCAGGGTAAAAGTCAGATGGCAGCAGTACAACAGGGTTAGACGAAGTGGAAGTCAGAAAACAAGCCAAGTCATACACTAGATCAGATGGCTGAGGTACAGAAGGGTGAAGCAAAATCAAGGTCTAAGGACAAGCAAAGATCATACACAATAAATAGGAATACTGGACTAACTGGAGTATATATATATTGTCAGTGTCTGCATATGTATATACCTCAATAAACTAACTAGACTAAGCACAGAAATGGAAGGCCCTAGCGATCAGCAAACTGACAACTATAATGGACAGCGAGTAACTGAATGCCCAGGGCTTATATAGAAAAAATAGATCACAGACCAAGCCCCCAGGAAAATCAGACCAATCAGCAACATCCCTGCAGCAAGTGTCAGCTGACCGCAGGAATCAGCTGACACACCTGAGACACGCCTCCTAGTCCTTAACCTATAAAGGCAGCTCTAAGCTGCGCACATCCTCCTAGGGAGACTGCCAGAAACAACACGCTGACTCACATCTACAGAGGAGTCGGGGATGCGTCTGAACAAAGAGGAAGAGGAAGCTTCCTGCAGCTGCTCAACATTGTCAGAGCAGCCACCGGAGAAAACGCCATATAAGTTAGTAACAAAATAAAAACATTTCACTAATCGATAGGCTTAGTATGTCCCACATAATCCCTGTTATGTTTCAGAAGTGCAACCTAATTTTAGTACAAAGCGACATTTGTAAGAAAACATCATATGCTTATTACCTGTGAAAGTATTTTTGTGATTTTTTTTCCCCCTTAAAATGTAATTGTAGTGTCATTAACAAAAAAAAAAAAGAAACAAATACAAAAATCTAGAGACAGTGAGATATGTGCAGTCTCCTGTGTAAGCCATGAGCCAATGAGACACAGCAAGCTAAGGATTCTGGGAAATCCTGAATGTAAATATGCATACCCTTGCTGAGCTTTCCAGCAAATCTAGTTAGCATTTTTTCACATGTATTAAACATTTTTAACTGTATTTCAAAGAAGAACTAAATTACAAAATAATTAATACACTAAATAATAATACACTATCTTTTTTTTTTTTTTTAAGAAAGTAGAATTAAGCTTTAAGGGAAACTACACAAAGTGTATACCTGCAGACAGCAATGAGTGTGTTCTGGGGCTTAGAACAAATTCAAATGAGCAAAAGACCAACTTTGAAAGCCCATCAATAGCACTACACCATTAAGGAAAGTATAAACATGTTATTATTGTATCAAACATTAAATATGTAATTCATCACTAAGCATAATTAAAAACATATAAAATGACACCTTTCCACACAATGCCAAAAATATGTCACATCCTATGCATCATATAAAGTCATATATAAGTATGTACAGAGCAATGAATATATATGGGTAATATGTATATAGGACCACCTGTGTTGCTCAGTAAGGGCTGGAGCACACCGAGTGGGTTTTTTGGCGCTTTTGCAGCAGCTTGCGGCTGCAGATACGCTTGGTCAATGTATCTCAATGGGGTGGTTCACACCAGAGCGGGTTGCGTTTTGCTGAAACGCATACTCCCAGGGTGAGGCATTTTTTGGATTGCGGAGGCGTTTCTGCCTGCTATGCAAAGTATAGTAAAAACGCAAACCGCTCTGAAAAACGGCAGTTCAGAGCGGTTTTGCAGGCGTTTTTGTTACAGAAGCTGTTCAGTAACAGCTTTATTGTAACAATATATGAAATCTACTACACAAAAAATGCTACACAAAACCGCAAAATGCTAGCTGAAACGCTACAGAAAAATAAGAAAAAGCGTTTCAAAATCTGCTAGCATTTTGCGGATCTGCTAGCGGGTTTTGGTGTGCACCAGGCCTAAGAGCTAATAGCCGGTGTTGAGCCCGGGTTCAAATGGAAATACCAAAAATAGTGCTGTGCTGTAACAAAAATGGGACCTAAACGTCCGCAATACAACCCTAGTGTACAAGAAAAAAGCATTCATGATTAACCAAAAAATGTGACACATACAAGAAGACCATAAAACAGCCACATTCTACAATGTACACCAAGATTGACAGGTGACTAGTGAGTAGGCGACTATGATGGCAGGGGCCAATAAGTGCTGAAATACATAAGAGGCAATACAATTACCCGGACCTATAAGGATGAGTGGCAGAGCGTGGGAACTACCAATATGATACATTTAGGTGTAACTGCCTTTACCTTTGCAGATGGGGGGAGGATGGCTCCACTGTCGGTTGGCTTGGCACTGTGCTCGGGTCGGTCCTTGTATTACATATCCCATGTTACAGGAGAACGTGACAACATCATTGTAGTTAAAGCCATTTCCACTTGTCCTTCCGTAGATTGGACTGCCTGGGTGACCACAGCTTACAGCTGCCCAAGTGACACCACAACCAAGAAGGAAAACACAAGTACTCTTGTTAGCCACTCAGAACACTGGCATGCAATCAGCATTATATTAAAAGATATTATGCTACTTATCCTGAGAGGAAGTCAGTTAGCTGCATATGAATCTAATCGACCAATCAAACACCACATAATTACAGTAACTATAAGATTATGGTAACGGCAGCAGAGCTATAAGCTAGGACTAAAATCAAACAATGAAAAAACCTTGAAAGAAGCAAAATTATAGTAGTTATGCAATTAAATCCCAATCTTTTTAAAGGGAACTTAAAGCGAGAGGGATAAAGGCTGCCATATTTATTTCCTTTTAAACAATGCATATTGGCTGACTGTCCTGGATGCCTTTAATGCTTTCAGCCACAGCCCCTGAACAAGCATGCAGATCAAGTGCTCTGACAGAAGTCTGACTGGATTAGTGGGATGCTTGTTTCAGGTGTGTGATGCAGACACTACTGCAGCCAGAGAGATCAGCAGGGCTGCCAGGCAACTGGTATTGCTTAAAACAAAATAAATATGGAAGCCTTGCTTTAGTTTCCCTTGAAATCATTGTTACTAAGATATTATATTACTGCCAAGTGTGTCTACTGCTGGACCTGTCTCTGCTCCCCCTACTGTGCTGGCTGTATAACCTGCTAGTTTAACCACTTTATCACTACTTATCACAATTAATTAATCTATATTACAAGACAATATATATATATATACACTGACAATATATAGACAATATATATATATATACACTGTACAGCGCTGCGTAATATGTCGGCGCTATATAAATACTAAATAATAATAATAATATATCTTGTTTTTTTCCGCCAGCAAATATGCTTTCTTTGGGTGGTACATTTTGTTAAGAATATTTTTTTTTCTAAATGCATGTTAACAGGAATATAAAGAAAAAAATTGAAAAAAATTTAATTATTTCTCAGTTTTCGTCATAATAGTTTTAAAATAATACATGCTACCATAATTAAAACCTTTGTATTTTATTTGCCCATTTGTCCTGGTTATTACACCATTTAAATTATGTTAAATTTTAGTTTTACATCCATCACTATTTACAAGCTTATAATTTAAAAAAATATTAATTGTATACCCTCTTCACATGCATATTAAAAAAGTTCAGACCCTTAGGTAACTAGTTATGTTTTTTTTTTTTAATTGTATTTTTTTTTTTTGTAGATAAAAATGTTTTGAGTGTGGGAGGTAAACAGTTAATTTTTAATCTAATTTATTGTGTCTTTTTGTAATAAAAATGTATGTGCATGTAGTTTTACTATTTGAGTGAGATTTCTTATTTTTTTAATCCTGTGAGTGAGCACCCTTGCTCACAGGAACTACAAGGAGGACATGATTTTTTTTTCAGAAAGACTGCAGCCTCTGAAAAGAAGCCGTTGGTTTTTCTACCGGGCTCTTAGATCAATGAATGGGAAGAATGTTCCCATTCATTGATCTCCGGGCTACCGGGGGCGGCACGATCGCATTCAGGAGTGCACAAACGCACGCAGCAGCAGACCAGCAGCCTTTTGGATGTGAAAGTCATGTCCAAAAGGAGAAAATGGTTAAAGGATACCCGAGGTGACATGTGACATGATGAGATAGACATGGGTATGTACAGTGCCTAGTACACAAATAACTATGCTGTGTTCCTTTTTTTCTTTCTCTGCCTGAAAGAGTTCAATATCAGGTTTGTTAGTGACTGACTCAGTACTGACTCAGACAGGAAGTGACTACAGTGTGGCCCTCACTGATAAGAAATTCCAACTATAAAACACTTTGCTAGCAGAAAATGGCTTCTCAAAGCGGGAAAGAGATAAAAATGGTCAATAGTTCATAAACTTTAGCTCTGGCATAATTTAATGAATGTGTCATTGAGCAAAAACAATCAAACAGTCAAGACTTAAAAAGTATATTTAACCACTTCATCCTATCTGGACGGATATATCCATCCAGATAGACTGTGCTGCTCCTGCAGCATGGTGCGCGCGATCGGGCGCGCTCCCGCTGCCTGCCGCTAGCCCCCCGATCAGTGAATGGGAATATAATTCCCATTCACCGATCTAAGCCCCCCAGAGAAATACCGACGCTTTCTAAGCAGAGAGCGCGGTATTTCTGCTCAGAAAATTTTTTGCAGTCATCTAATAGTTCCTGGCAGCATGATCGTACGCTCCAGGAACTTTTTTGACTGTGGCCATCTTGTGGCCAAATAGTAAACTGCACCCACATACATTTTTTACATAAAGAACAACATTATATTACATCTAAAAATTGCTGTTTACCTCCCAAGCTAAAATCACCCACATACATTTTGTAATTAAAAAATAAATTAAAAAATTACAATTTAAAAAAAAAAAAACTACATAAATAGTTACCTAAGGATCTAAACTTTTTAAATATACATGTTAAGAGAGCATCTTATTCATTTTTTTTTTTTAATTATAAGCTTGTAAATAGTGATGAATGCAAATTGAAAAAATGCACCTTTATTTCTAAATAAAATATCAGCACCATAAATTGTGATAGGGACATAATTTAAAAGGCGTAATAAGCAGGACAAATACACAAATAAAATACATGGGTTTTAATTATGGTAGCATGTATTAATTTTAAACTACAATGGCCAAAAACTGAGAAATAATGATTTTTTTCCATTTCTTTCTTAAATTTCCTGTTAAAATGGATTTAGAAAAAATAATTCTTAGCAAAATGTACTACCTAAAGAAAGCTTAATTAGTGGCATAAAAAACAAGATATAGATCAATTAATTGTAATTAGTAGTGATAAAGTTATTGGCGAATGAATGTGAGGTGAACGTTGCTCGGATGCATGAGATTTTCCGCGCTGTAGGCTGAAGTGGTTAAACATAACATAAAACCGTGGAATATCTTAAAAAGTAATTTTTAGGAGAAGGAAGATAGATACAAGTGCTGTACACAGTGATAAACCTAAAGCTGTTCAGTGATTAACCCCTTCACTATCACTACACTATTGTCGTATTGTCAATTAGCTTGAATTCATTGTGCGACAGTAAGAGTGTGTGCTGCAGGGCTGCTGCAGCTGCTATGTGACTGTATGTGTGCTGTGCACAGACCAGGCAAGCTGCTGCCTGCTGGCCAGCTATTAGCCGTAGCTAGCTACAGTAAAGTTTAGGTTAGGGAAAAGGATTACTGTGTTATTGTGCAGTTAGTACTGTAGTACTGCAGTCAGTGCTAGTAGTTGTTAGAGTAGTAGTACTACTGTGTTAGCTTACTACAGAACTGCTGTGCTGCTGAGCAGTGCCAGTGTGACAGTTAGTGTCTTCTCCTCTGCTGTCTGTCACTCAGCATGTGGCCCTTGGCACTTGGCACGTGGCACGTGGCACTTGGCATGTGGCCCTTGGCACGTGGCCCTTGGCAGGTGGCATTTGGCACGTGGCACTTGGCACTTTGTACATGCCACTTGGCACATGGGCCTTGGCACGTGGCACTTTGCACGTGGCACTTTGAACTTTGCATGTGGCACTTTTCACGTGGCACTTGACACATGGCACGTGCAAAGTGCCACGTGCAAAGTGCCACATGGCATGTCCAAAGTGCCACATGGCACGTGCAAAGTGCCACGTGCAAAGTGCCACATGCCAAATGCCATGTGCTATGTGCAAAGTGCCACATGACAAGTGCCATGTGCAAAGTGCCACGTGCCAAGTGCCACGTGCAAAGTGCCAAGTGCCACGTGCAATGTGCAAAGTTCCACGTGTAAAGTGACACATGCAATGTGCAGAGTGCCATGTGTAAAGTGCCAAGTGCCACGTGCCAAGTGCAAAGTGCCACGTGCCAAGTGCCACATGCCAAATGCCAAGTGCTATGTGTCATGTGCTAAGTGCCAAGTGCCACGTCCGGCATGCTCCTGGCATACGTTACACCTGCTGCTGCTACATTGCCCTGCTCCTGCTGCCTTTGCTGCTTCCGCCACCGCCAGGGTGCCACAGGCCACTGCTGCTGTGCTGATACCACCTATATTTAACCCAAAACACAATTGCTGCATAATTTTTTGGAGGTGCCTGGGCTGAAAACTTCCATGTCCCAGTTGTTCAGTTGGACTGTGGACACAAGCGGGCTGCACAACCGCTGTGTGGAACCTAGTCCTGATGTTACTTGACAGCCATTTTTTTTTGGGGGGGGGGGGATTTTATCAATTAGTGTTTCCCTTTAAAAAATAATGATGCTACATGCCTCATTTATCCATAAAAACGTTTTTAAAGCAATTTAAAGGCCACTTCCGGTTTTTCTATCCAGATACCAGAATCCGCCTGGATACCCGGATACTGAGATCGGATATCCGATTTGGAATGGAAAATTTTGAACTCGGATATGCGACCCGGATCGGATATCTGGGTATCTGGATCCGGATCCAATCCGGATTTTGAAAAGGGGTATCCAAACAGCACTGGTTCCTAGTACAAAGCACATTGTGGAGGAGGGCGGCAGTGCATATACCATTTCAGGCAGCGGAGAAAAAAAGAGTAAGGGAGGAAATGAAATCAGGATTGCCTTCAGCCAGAGACAGTAAAGATGGAAAATGTCTGCAATAGTTTTCTCTTTATTTAATACTAGCTGATTGCCCGGCGTTGCCCGGGTATGTATTTGGCTGGTGTTGGCTCCGCCCACTTTTTCTAACCCTAACACACAATTACTCACTGACCAAGTTTGTGAGCTTTGCGGTCTTTGGTATCAATCATTTGCATTGAAATGAAAAAATCTGATTGGCTGTTTGTGGCTCCACACCCTTTTCTGAATTTGAACCCCAGTCACCCAATAACCAACTGTACCAGGTTTGAGGCCTGTGCCATTAACAGTGCAAGAATGGTAGCAATTAAATATTCCCATTGAAAAGCAATAGGTGAAGTTTGATACACTTTTGTATGCTCCACCCACTTTTCTGAATATTAATCCCAGTCACCCAGTGACCAACTGTGCAAAGTTTAAAAACCCTGCCATTGACAGTGTAAGAATGGCTGCAGTTTACATTTTCCCAGGGAAATTTGTATTTATCTCCACCCACTGATGACCCGGCGTTGCCTGTGTATGTATTTGGCTGGTTTTAGCTCCGCCCACTTTCTAACCCTAACGGACAAACACTCAATTACCAAGTTTGTGAGCTTTGGGGTCCTTGGCATCAATAATTTGTATATTCCAATAGAAATTAAACAAATCAGATTGGCTGTTTGTGGCTTCAAACCCTCTCCAGCATTTGAACCCCAGTCACCCAATGACCAACTGTAGCAGGTTTGAGGCATCTGCTATTAACAGTGGAAAAATGGCAGCAATTGAAATTATCCACTTGAAAATCAACAGGTGAATTTTGATTGGCTATTATAGGCTCCACCCACTTCCCTGAATATTAATCTCAGTCACTCAGTGACCATCTGGGCAACGTTTGGGAACCATGCCATAAACAGTGGAAGTAGGGCTGCAGATTACACTTTCCCAGTGAAATTTGTTTTTGGCTCCGACCACTTTTTGTAACCTGGACACACAGTCACTCCATGACCAAGTTTGTGAGCTTTGGGGTCCTTGGCATCAATAATTTGTATTTTCCCATGAAATGAAACAAATGTGATTCACTGTTTGTGGCTCTGTCCCCTTTTCTGAATTTGATCCCCAGTGACCCAATGACCAACTGTACCAGGTCTGAGGCTTGTGCCATTAACAGTGCAAGAATGGCAGCAATTGTAATATTCTCCTTGAAAAGCGACATGGGATTTTTGATTGGCATTTTTTGGTTCCACCCACTTTTCTGAACATTAATCCCAGTCACCCAGTAAGCAGCTATGCTAAGTTTGAGAACCCTTCCATTAACAGTGAAGAAGGGCTGCAGTTTACAATTTCCCAGAAAAATCTGTTTTAACTCCACCCACTTTTTGTAACCTGGACACACAGTCACTACACAATGACCAAGTTTGTGAGCTTTTGGGTTCCTGGCATCAAAATTGTGGTAATGGAAGCAGTTTATCCAGCAAAGAAATCTGATTGGCTGTTTTTGGCTCCGCCCCTTTACTGAATTTGAACCCCAGACACTTAACGACCGACTGTAGCAGGTTTGAGGCCTCTGCCATTAACAGTGTAAGAATGGCTGCAGTTGCAATATTCCCCTTGAAAATCAAAAGGTGAATTTTGATTGGCTGCTGTAGGCTCCACCCACTTTCCTGAATATTAGTCCCAGTCACCCAGTGGGCAACTGTGTCACGTTTGAGAACCCTGCCAATAACAGAATGGCTGAAATCAATCTAACAAATCTGATTGGCTGTTTGTGGCTCCACCCCTTTAGTGAATTTGGACCCCAGTCACCCAATGACTGACTGTATCAGGTTTGAGGCCTCTGCCATCAACAGTGTAAGAATGGTAGCAATGTGAATAGTCCCCTTGAAAATCAATAGGTAAATTTGGATTGGCTGTTGTAGGCTCCACCCACATTTCTGAATATTCATCCCAGTCTCCCAGTGGCCAATTGTGTAAAGTTTGGGAACCCTGCCATGTTAAAAAATTAGTTGTTGGCACCGCCCACTTTTTCTAACCTTGACATACCGTCATTTAATTATCAAGTTTATCAGCTTTGGGGTCCTTGGTATCAATACTTTGTATATTCCCATTGAAAAATTGAAAAATAAACAAATCTTATTGGCTGTTTGTGGCTGCGCCACCTTTCTGAGTTTGGGCCCTAGTCACCCAGTGACTGACTGTACCAGGTTTGATGCATCTGCTTTTAACAGTATAAGGGCCTGTACACACTGCTGCACTTTTAAAATCGCATGCGCTTTTTAAATCGCAAGCCTTCATGAGAATAGGAAAAGCGCATTGCACCAGTGTGTACAGGTCTCCACGATTTTCATTATTTTTCAAAAGACCTTGTGATTAAAAAGCGCATGCGATTTGAAAAGCGCAGCGCAAGCGCAGCAGTGTGTACAGGCCCTAAGAGAATGGTAGCAGCTTAAACATTCCCTTTGAAAATCGAAAGGTGAATTTTTATTGGCTGTTGTAGGCTCCACCCACCTTCCAAAATCTTAATCTCAGTTACCCAATGACCAACTGTGCAAAGTTTGAGAACCCTGCCATTAACGATGTAAGAATGGCTGCAGTTTATATTTTCCCAGTAAAAGCTGTTTTTGGCTCCACCCACTTTTTGTAACCTTGACACACAGTCACTCAATGACCACATTTGTGAGCTTTCAGGTTCCTGGCATCAAAAATGCGTGAATGGAAGCAGTTTATCCACCAAGGAAATCTGATTGGCTGTATGTGGCCCCACCCCTTTAGTGAATTTGGACCCCAGTCACCCAATGACGACTGTAGCAAGTTCGAAGCCTCTGCCATTAACAGTGTAAGAATGGCAGCAGTTTAAATATTCCCCTTGAAAATCAATAAGTGAATTTTGATTGGATGTTGTAGGCTCCACCCATTTTCTTAAATCTTAATCGCATTCACCCAGTGACCAACTGTGGCAAGTTTGAGAACCCTGCGATTAACATTCTAAGAATGGCTGCAGTTTACATTTTCCCACTTAAAATGAACGGCTGAAATTTGATTGGCTGTTTTATGCTCCGCCCACTTTTCCTGGATTTGTAACCTCGGTCACCAAGTGACCACCTGTGCCAAGTGTGGGGACTGTGGCTTGATTACTGTGAGAATGGCAGCCTTTTACATTTTTTCCATTGACTTGAATGGGTGAAATCTGATTTTCTGTTTGTAGCTCCGCCCAGGTGTGCAGGGGGGCCGCGAGACCCCCAGAACCTATCATCCCAGGTAGTAAGGGATCTGTGTACCAAGTTTTGTTCAAATCGGTCAAGCCATTTTCGAGTGATCGCGGCACATACATACACACACACACACACACACACACACACACACACACACACACACATCCGATTTTATATATATAGAAGATAAAAAAAATTCACAGAAATCAAAATGTGGACAGTACAATACATATGTTATGTATGTAGAAAAGTATTTATCTACTTATATATGTGTTTTTTTTTCCTGAGATAGTATGGATGACCCTCATGCTTTAAAGAGACACCGAGCAGTGCAGAAACTATGGAAAGATGCATATCATTTGAAAGCTCTCTTTCTCCTCTTTCCAATTATATATAAACTGTCGCCCTACACCTTTTAGTTTTCGCTATTTTTGCAATTGAAATTGCCGCAGCCGCAATTTCGATCGCGAAAATAGAGAAAACTAAAAGGCGTAGGGCCGCGGTTTAGGTGTCGCCATTGTATTACACAGGGCGACTTTTTCTGCTGAATGGAGCTGCTGACTTTGAGAAAAAGTTGCCCTGTGTAATACAATGTAACTATGGAAAGATGGATATCATTTTCAAGCTCTCTTTCTCCTCTTTCTGGCGACACCCAAACCGCAGCCCTACGCCTTTTAGTTTTCTCTATTTTCGTGATCGAAATCGCGGCCGCGGCAATTTAAATCGCAAAAATAGCGAAAACTAAAAGGTGTAGGGCGGTGGTTTATATATCATTGGAAAGAGGAGAAAGAGAGCTTTAAAATTATATGCATCTTTCCATAGTTTCCGCACTGCTCGGTGTCCCTTTAATACACTTTTTTCTCCTTCATATTCCCATCTCCCCCTCCTCCTTTACGCAAAGGTTTTTTTTTTTTCTTACATAATATGTACAATGTAAAACAGCATTCAAGCAAACACAATGCACAATAAAATTGCAGTCACTGTTTCATACACAATCCATGTGGTCTGCCATAAGTTGCACTTGAAGATTGGTTTGGAGAAGCCCCGCTCGTTGTAAGACATGTAATATGTCACGGTCGCAGGTACCTATTACCTATTTCCTGGCTGCTCAGCATAGCTGTTATTGTGTGCATTTTCTATAATTGGATGTTGAGAAACATGGCAGTCACCTTTGCTGCTGTTAGCACTGACCCACGAGCAATTACTTTCCCTGCTCTATTCTTACTCTCGTCCGCAAGATTCGGGAAAAAAATCTTGTCTGACAGAGATTTATTCTTGTTTAAAGATTATCGATAAGGTAACATGTTGTTCCCTGTGGTCTCCTGGCCACCTCTCTTTCTCTTTTTGAATTACCATGAATAGAACTAAACAAAGCCAATGAAAGGTTTGAGTGACTGCATCAAAATACAGCAGATCTGAAATACATTTTTATTATTGATTTAGAAAACATCTTCCACTGCGCGTCTACAATAGAAATAGTACAAACAACATACAGCTACAATTTGGTTGACACAAACAAACGTAGTACGGCTATCGGACAACACACAGGCACGGAGTGCGCCCATTAGGAGGCACACAAAAGATGCAGCAAAGTAAATGCAATCATGGCGAGATTACAGATGGACATTTTTTCTACATAAATACTCCTACAGAGAGTTTGTGAAGAATCACAAGACCAGTTTGTAAGCCTTTAATACTTGTGATTACTGGTCTGGTCTGGTCTTACCTCCAGTAGCAAAGAAGGGGTGAAGCCCAATGTATATAAAATATTCTAAAAACAATAAAATGTAAACAAGATGAGGTGGCTTACCTCAAAGACGACAACTTCATGCAAAATGAATTGTTTATTAGTCTAAATCACAGGCAACGCGTTTCGTGGGATCTGCCCACTTCCTCAGGCCAAGTAAAGTGCCACTGCAATATTTTATATACATTGGGCGCCTCTTCACCCCTTCTTTGTGCCTCAACCCCTTCGCCGTCCCACCCCCTTCCCCATGAAGGGAGTTCCTTACACCTAACCTCGAGTGGTGTTTCACCACCTAACGGGCGTTCAGAGTTTAGTTGTTTTTTTCAAGAGAGCGACCTTTCCCAGGATCCCTGGTGTACCCGAGTGGAGTCGGGGTTGTGCACTCCACCTGCCTGAAGTGGTTGGCTGCCCCTTGTGCAACCCACCTTTGTGAGTATTCTCACATATAATTTTCATACATTCAATTTTTTTGCAACATACTGCACTATCTGGGCTCCAGTTGTCTCTGTGCTTTTTTCTTTTTAGTGTTTTACACTACATCTCCTTACCTCCAGTAGGATTAGCTTACACAGGTGAAAGAAATGATCACAGGATTGCAGTCAGCAAATCAGAGGCTTACAAATCAATCACAAATTGTGATTTGGAGAAATTGCAATTGCAGTTACCTGCACTATTTTGCTAGTGATTGTGATTCAATGTTAAGCATCGGATCGCTACAAAATCACCTTTCAATCTCTATTCATAGTGACTTCAAAGCAATGTTTCAGCGCTTGTTCTACCCAGAAACCACCAGCTTACCCAAAATTCCTTGCAGGACTTGAAAACTTAAAGTGTACCAGAGCTCAAAATAGTAAAAAGATTTATACATACCTGGGGCTTCCTCTAGCCCTATCAGCATAGATCTCTCCCACACCCCCGTACTCCGCTGCCCGCAACTCTGGGAACCGGGTCCCATCACTTACATCAGTCGGCTCCAGTCTGCACATAAGAAGTGCGCTCTTTGCGTATCTCTATAGCAGCTGCTGGAGATACATAGAGGGCGCACTTCTCCTGAAGCTGCGGGTAGCAGAGTATGGCAGCGTGGGAGCGATCCGAGCGGTTGGGGCTGCAGGAAGCCCCAGGTATGTATAAATCTTTTTACTATTTTGAGCTCTGAGTCTCTTTAAAGGGGATCTTTTGCGAAAAAAGTAGGCAGTTAAAAAATGTGACAGATGACACGTTTTGGGCCAGTCCATCTTTTTAAGGGGTATTCTCAGGGCTTTCTTTGTTTTTAACAGCATTTCCTGAACAGCAGTTTAACTGCCAAAATAGCAAGATACCAGCCGGCCTCCCTAATCACTTGCACACTATTATGTCAGTTAGATTTTGCAACTGTTGTTCAGGAAATGCTGTTGAAAACAAAGAAAGCCCTGAGAATCCCGCTTAAAAAGATGGACTGGCCCAAAACTTGTCATCTGTCACATTTTTTAACTGCCTACTTTTTTCGCGAAATAACTCCTTTAAATTGCTAATGATAATAGCTAATCGCAATTACTTTTACTATTTGCTAGTGCTAAAAGCTCTACAAAACCACTGGGAATCGCATTACAAATTTTTAGCAAAAACGCTGAGCGATTTCAACTGCGATCAGCGATCTGTAGTGGGTGTTAGGCCTCAATCTTGCTAAGCTTAAAGAGAACCTGTACTGAGTAAAAATATTTAAAATAAACACATGAGGTAACTTCAAATGAACATTACATAGTTACCTTGCCATCAGTTCCTCTCAGAAGCTCCCCATTTTCTTCTGACAATAATCCCTTCCAGTTCTGACAATATTTTGTCAGATCTGAAATAAATCAGTTGCTGTCAGTAAAATATCAGTTGCTGTCAGTTATAGCTGAGAGGAAAACTAATGTACCAGGTAATGTCCATGTTTCCCTATGGCTCAAGTGGGTGATGTTACAGTTTAACTGTGTGCTGACCAGAAAGCGGTTATGGGTAATGGCCATTTTCGAAATGGAGGACGAAAAATTCCCTTGTTCACAGTGAAAAAACCGGACACGGGACAGGAGAAAGACACTGAGGAGTAGACTACATGGACGTTAAGTATGACTTTGTGTATCCTTATTTTGACTTTTAATTTTCAGTTCCGGTTTTCTTTAAAAAAAAAAAAGTTCCTGGAAGTATCAACATATTTTCTGGATGCTTTTTGTTTTACTGTGATGATTTAACTCAAGTTTAGTGAGGAGCACAAATTTTGCATAATTGTAATTTTGCATCGTAATTTGCAATTATGAAAATTTTGTGTAAAATCGTAATTCATTTCTTTGTAAATGTAATCAGGAACTGTAATTTTGCGTACTTTTTGCAAGTCTTGATGACTTTTGCGGTTAATAGCAAAGCCCCCTTACATGCTATGATCACCAAAGATGTGATGTATGTTAAATTAAATAGTGGGAACAGTACAAAAAAATTTTTTTCAAAAAGACCTAGAGAAAATCTATTTTAAAATTGCAAAAACCATGTTTATTTAACTGAAATTTTTCTGAATTTAAAAACATTTCCCTTTTGCATTTTTTTAAATCATTTTTTCCCCTTGTTTCCACCGGTCCCCTTAACATATGTAGTCATTTTAATGACAGTAGCTTTGCCATCATCCACTTAAAGAAGTAGGATTAGCCGTACTATGCAAGGGAAAAAAAATACATATATAAGTAGATGAATACTTGATCTACTTACAAAACACATGTATTGTACTGTCCTCATTTTGATTTCAGTGAATTTTATATAGCAAATGAAGATAATTCTGTTCCTGGTGGGGGCCATGTCTTTTGCCCACAGTTTAGGCTAAATCCTGATGTCATTTCTGCCCTTTACTTTTTTTCTTTTCTACTCCAATCGCTTAGTCACCTCAGCCTTGCTTGTAAACACAAGTGAGCAGGGGATCGTGTTTCAGATGAGCAGCTAGCAGGGAAATAAATGCAAGAGGAGGAATATATTATGTATATAAAAAGAACCCACAGCATGCAACTGTTTGGCACTGACTACTAAAGGGCCAGTGCTCCTTAAGTATGTGAAAACTCCAAATCATAACAGCAGAAAAAGTTTTGAAAGTTTTGAATGCAGGATTAGCATCATTATCATTTAATACACTCAGACCAGTTGCTGTTGAAATGTGATTTTTATGGTGACACGCCCTCTTTAAGTCGGCACAAAATGCTGCGAAAATTATGTGAAAATTAGGAGAAATTATGAACGGATTACATGAAATCAGTCGAATGTTCAAATCATAATAACATATGGCTGTAATTGCAAAAATGTATGGGAAATTTTGCGTAATCGCAAGTAGCAGATTACTATTATCACTACTCAAGCTACCCTTCTTACAATTTTGTATGTCTTTTTAGCTAAATAAATTCACATCAAAGTGTTTATTTTGCTTTCTTATAATCTTGCTTTCTTGAACATGCCTATTTTTTCCCCAGCACTGGAATAAAGAATAAATAGTGTCGAGGAGTGTTTTTTTGGCTGACAGTGATCAGTGTCAGTGAGGATTTATTGGGTGAATGGTCTCCTCAGAATCTCTCCTCATGAATACTTTCATGAGACAGCTGTTGCAGTCTACAAGCAAAATATCTCCAGAGAAGTCCAAATAAGATGAAAAACTGATCATCTGCACAAAATGACAACTCTAAACACGATGAACATCAGAGTCCCAATATAATAATATAATGTAGAAATATAATGTAATATCTATGTAATGTAATTTAATCTAACATAATATGATATAAATGCTACCATACCATGTCTTCAGTTGTACAGCATGATACAATAAATTGAAATAATGTATAATATATGTGCAGGCCAGCACTGTATACATTTTTTTTTATTAACCAGTTAGGAACCATTCTAATAGCTCTATTCTAATAGCTCTATTTAATAGGCCACAATCGCAAAAAAAATTGTAAAACGTACAATACATGAAAACATATAAATAAAAAGTACATTTCTCCCAGAGTAAAATGTGCTATAAATTACTTTTTTTCCTATGTTCCTGTCGCCTACAGTAGGTAGTGGAAAGCTGGTGGAACATACAGGTTTTGATTAGCCAAAGAGGGATGATACGGTGAGTGTTGGTAGCCATACACTATGTTGGTATATCGCAAAGCATGATGGGAGCTGAGTATATCTACAGTAGTCAATAGACACTTTTAAGCTCCAGTGTTGTGGACAATATGCTTTAGCCTAAACACCTGGCCACATTCCAAGCCAGAAGAAGATGCGGGCACTGCCTATCGGTTGCATCCTCAGTGCCTCCTCCCAGATGGCATCACGTAAATTAAGAACAGGGGAACGCTCTCTCATGTAACCACATAAAAAATGGATCAGTAAAGACTTTTGGCTACATCATTACAACTGAAGTGTGATACAGTAGCTAGGGACCTGTTACGATACACATGGATTTTTCTGTTACTTGCCTGAAAATTAGGTTTTAAAGGGAATTAACTGTGTTCTATTATTTATTTTCCCCCATTATTATGTTCAGCATTACAGCACACCTGAACCTGAGAAAACATACACACGTCATACTTATTTTGCACGTAGTCTACTTATCAATCTTTTTCTCCTCTCCCATGTCCTGTTCATCCACTGTGATCGATGGAATTTTCTGCCCTCTAGTTTAAAAATGGTGATGACCTCATAAGAGCTTCTGGGGTCATCACTCTGTTAAACTGTAATATCACCCACTTGAGCCATAGGAAAACATGGACATTACCTTGCTCATCAGTTGTCCTTTCAGTCATAATTGACAGCCACTGATAGAGTGGTAAAGGGACCTAAGGCTTTCAGAAGGAAGGAACATTAGAAAAAAATGGTGAGCTTCTGAGAGGAACTGGTGGAGAGGTAAGTATGAAATATTAATTTGAAAGTACATCATGTGTTTATTTTAAATAATTGTACTCGGTTCAGGTGTTGAAGTGCAAAGTAAGCAAAACATGTTAACATACATGTTGGACATGATCACAGTCCAATTTCATATCACCTGTAGTAATTGCCCATGATTGATTGTAGACCAAAGACAATTGTGTATTAGTAAGAAGTTCACTTACGCACGCAGGAAGGAAGTTGTCCAGACCAGTTGTGATCTTGCTGGCAAATTCGCACTGAAGAACCGATTAAACGGAAACCAGGGCTGCATTGGTAAACAACAGTGTCCCGATACCCATAATTCTCTCCAATTACTTGACCATTTACAATTAATTCTGGTGTCCCACAATGACCAGCTGAAATATAAACCCATGAGTAAGATATTTACACATGCAGATGCAACTAAATTCAAGTTAATTTTATGCTATTGAAATAATTTAAACCTATTGTTATAGATTTAGTATATGCTGAATAGTAAACCAAATAATTTGATATTTTATGATTATTTTAAAGTAGGAGTATACTCAAGTTTCCCTATTTACTAAAACAAATTAGTAGAGACAAACAATTATTTGCTATTGAAAAAAAAAAGTTATTAACTGTTAATAGAATGTGTTTCCCTTTGCTTTAAAAATAAACTAAGTAGAGAGTTTTTTTTCTCCTTGCAGTATTTAGTGACATTAAGCAGAACTTTTTGAATAAACTTGATAATAACATACTGTATGTTTGCAATGTATGTTACTAACACTGCTGTACTGCGAGCTTGATGGACTTGTCATTTTCACACAGATGACATTTCTTTGGAACAAAATTGAGTAGGAAAACTGTATAGGCAATAAAAAAAAATGTAGCAAGTTTTTATTGTATTTTATGCCAAACTGTTAGTACACTTTAAATCAATATCTTAAAGTGGTCTGAAAGTCAGCATTTTTACTTTGCTCTAAAAGATTCCTCACAGCTTGAAAGCTACTATCCCAGAATTTTATTTTATCAGAACATCACTGAAATGGTTGAACAAAGCACTTTGTCCTGCTTTTCAGCTTCACATCTGCATCCAAACTGGAGATAACAGTATCTTTGTTTGCATTCCAATGTTGATACATGTGTGTAAACAAAGTGTAACAAGTAACAAGTGAAAAGGAGCTCTCTGTGAAGCTCTCTCTGCTTCAAGCACACAAACAGCTCAAAACAGCTAATTAGAAGATGTTAATATATAATAAAAAGCAGTTTGAATAAAATGTAATGGCAGGTTTCAGGGCACGATAAACTACACTTTGGAAATTTGTAATTTGTAAACAGACACTATTACTTATGCACAAAAACAAATATGATAACCGTATGAGTAATAAAAAGTAGGAAAACACATTTTTATTGAATGTTATGTCTGAGTTTCAGACCACTTTAAGTGAAAAAATATGTGTTGGCATCAAGTAGACGGAAGTGATTGTGTTCTTGGAATATAATGCATGTCTTCCTAACACTAAACAAGCAATGATTATACACACGCACAGGAGCAGATTTCATTCTAGCCAGTCAACTAGAAAAATCTAAATGCTAAGGTAGTTCTTGAATACCAGGACCTGGGATAGGTGACACAGTAGCACCAGCTGTACAGCAAAACACAGAGCCGTACAAAGAAACATCACTAGGGTGTAAACAAACTATATTTTCCATAACAAAAATGATTACTCACCTAAACATCTGGTTTCTGTCCCACTCCACAGCCCGGAAGATAAACACTCTCTGACAACTGATCCCACCAGCATGTATCCAGTGTCACAGGTGAATATGGCAGTAGAGCCAAATGTTGTCTGAGTTCCAATTTTTTTCCCATTGGGTGGAACTGGAAGATCCCCGCAGGATGTAACTGGAAAATAGGAAAATATTTTTGATATTAACCTTCTGTACTCCATTATTGCCATCTATCACATTCCTTCATAATGGTATTATTAATATTATATATTTATATAGTGCTGAAATCTTCTGTTAACTGTCCCTCAGAGTGGCTCACAATCTAATCCCTACCATACTCATATGTCTATGTTTTCGTCTATTTTAAAAGAGCACCTGGAAAAAAGGGCACCTTGTGTAGCCCTTATATGTCAAATTCGGCTACAAAAAGGGCGTCTGGTGTAGCCCATATATGTCAAATTCGGCTACAAAAAGGGCGTCTGGTGTAGCCCATATATGTCAAATTCGGCTACAAAAAGGGCGCCTAGTGTAGCCCATATATGTCAAATTCGGCTACAAAAAGGGCGCCTGATGTTGCCGATATATGCCAAATTCGGCTACAAAGGGCGCCTGATGTAGCCCATATATGTCAAATTCTGCTACAAAGGGCACCTGGTGTAGCCCATATATGTCAAATTCGGCTACAAAAAGGGCGCCTGGTGTAGCCCATATATGTCAAATTTGGCTACAAAAAAGGGCGCCTAGTGTAGCCCATATATGTCAAATTCGGCTACAAAAAGGGCGCCTGATGTTGCCGATATATGCCAAATTCGGCTACAAATGGCGCCTGATGTAGCCCATATATGTCAAATTCTGCTACAAAGGGCACCTGGTGTAGCCCATATATGTCAAATTCGGCTACAAAAAGGGCGCCTGGTGTAGCCCATATATGTCAAATTTGGCTACAAAAAAGGGCGCCTAGTGTAGCCCATATATGTCAAATTCGGCTACAAAAAGGGCGTCTGGTGTAGCCCATATATGCCAAATTCGGCTACAAAGGGTGCCTGATGTAGCCCATATATGTCAAATTCTGCTACAAAGGGCACCTGGTATAGCCCATAGATGCCAAATTCAGCTTCAAAGGGTGCCTGATGTAGCTGAAAAAGCTAGTTTTAGTTTATAAAAAGGATGCTCTTATAGGCAAAAATTGTTGGGCTATAAAAGGGCTCTAGATATAGCTGAGAAAAGTGATTACTATTACCTAACTTCTCCCTACTCTCACACAGAACCCACCCCTGATGGTGCCTAACCCTAACCCCTACCTGGTGATTACTATAACCTAACTTCTCCCTACTCTCACACGGAACCCTCACCTAAGCCTAACCCCCCCCCCCCTGGTGGTGCCTAACCCTAAGACCCTACCAGGTGGTGCCTAACCCTAAGACTCCCCTGGTGGTGCCTAACCCTAAGACCCCCCAGATGGTGCTAACCCTAAGACTCTCCTGGTGGTGCCTAACCCTAAGACACCCCTGGTGGTGTCTAACCCTAAGACCCCCCAGGCGGTGCCTAACCCTAAGACTCACCTGGTGGTGCCTAACCCTAAGACCCCCCCAGGTGGTGCCTAACACTAAGACCCCCCTTGTGTTGCCTAATCCTAACCCCCCTGTACCCCCAAATCAAAAACCTCTGCTATAAAAGGGTGCCCTTTTGTAGCAGAATCAAAAACCTTGTACCCGAAAACCTTGTAGCTGAATAAAAGATATGGGCTACAGTAGGGTACACTTTTGTAGCCGAAAACCTTGTAGCCGAATAAAAAATATGGCCTACAAAGGGCACCCTTTTGTAGCCAAAAACCTTGTAGCCGAAAAAAGTATGGGCTACAAAGGGGAGCCTACTTGTAGCCTATATCAAAACTCGGGCGCCCTTTTCACCACCTTGTAGCCGATATTTGCAGAAATTATTTGCAGAAATAATAGCTGCCTGTATGAAAAGGCGCCCTTTTCATACAGGCAGCTCAGGCGCCCTTTTCAACTGATCTCCTATGTTCTATGTATGTATTGTTTAGTTTTGTGTATTGAAGTTTAGTAGTCTAGGGCCATTTTTTATGGGGAAGCCAGTTAGCTTATCTGTATGTTTTTGGGATGTGGTAGGAAATCTGTGTGCCCGGAGGAAATCCACGCAGACACGGGGAGAACATACAAACTCTGTGAAGATAGTGCCCTGGCTGGGATGCAAACTGGGGACCCAGTGCTGCAAGGCGAGGGTGTTAACCACTCTAATTCGATTAAATTATTAAATTAATAAATCATCAGCAAAAATTATAATATTTATTTTAACCATTTTTTTTTAATGTTCAGTCTTCCATTTTTTGTACAACAGGAGGAAATCGGCAGCACTTCCAAATGGAGGCTGCATCCGAATTGACCAGTTGCATAGATGCCCAAAGACACGGGTAGATTACACAACTTGCATTCAAAACAGTTGCGGCAAATGGAGGACATTAGCTTCCAGAAACAATTTGCTCGCAGATTGTTCAGTACTACACTCTTCCACGACATTGACGTGCCCTCAGGGAAGAGACCTAACCACTAGCCAACAATTAAAACATAGTTTAAACCTGGGGCTGCTAGCCACAAATGGTCTACACATTTTTTAAGGAACAGCAAAAAATTGCCCCCAGGGACTTAAATACACACCTTGAATACAAATCAGATGCACTCTATGCACCCAACCCTAATCTAGATACATTGAATGCAAACTGATACACATGAATGCAGCTAGCAACAAATAGACTTTAATTTTTGTACAACAGGAGGAAAACTGGCAGCGCTTCCAAATGGAGGCTGCACTTAAACTGACCAGTTGCAGAGATGTGAAAAGCCCCAAAACAAATGCTCTCTTGTTGCTCTTCCATTTGTTGTACTTAAAGTGGATACGAGGTCAACTTTTACTCATTGCATAATTGTGTTCCTTTCCTATTGTTTATAGGGCATTCCTCAAGCCAAATACTTTTTTGTTTTTGTTTTAATACTCAAATTCCCTATAAACTAAATAAACCACGCCCACAGGTTTTCAGAGAGCCTTGACAGTAGCAAGGGCTCATGGGAGCTCAGTCTGGGCAGGAGGAGGAGGAGGTGTTACTAGCCATTGATTTCAGAGGCAGAGGGGAGGAGGGGAGATACGTTTTTTTTCGCAGGCTGAGTGCTCAAGATTCAGATAAGCCTGCCTCTGTGTAATGTTTATAAACAACATGGCTGCTGTCATTGTATCACAGGAAGAAATAACCATTTTCTATTAAAGCTATTTGAAGCTAGATTTGCTGTGTAAACTATCTAAACTTTAGATAAGGTATATAGACAAGTTACTTGTTATAGGTAGTTTTTCATCTCGGATCCGCTTTAACATGTTTTTCTCCTATTGTCCTACCTCTTCACTGGGGAGGAGATCTACTGTATATTCAACTTTTGGTTCCTCAGGAAACATAATTATGGAGATCTGAATTGAAACTTTACACAGGGCTGATCAGATTTAGAAATTATTGATTCAGTGTCTGAAAGAGGATTAATCAAGCTGAGAGATATCAATCATGAACCGTCCCAATCTGATTACTGCTGTGCAACGTTCTTGTTCAGCCCAGTGGAGTTTCTGCTCACTGTAGAGCAAGCTAAACCGCCTTGTCTAATTTCACATCACGACTCTCCACCCCACTGTTCAGTCAAGACACATCCATAGCTCTGTGCTTTCAAGCTTTATCGACCCATGGAGGAAATCAGGGCTACACAAGAATGGATGGGGCGTTCTTTCCCTTCCTCTCTGAGGAAGTTGGGGGTGCTTCAAAATTTCCTGCTGGTACCTTATTATTCATTTAAGACTTTCCATTTGTTCCCAGAATGTATTTAGTTGTATTCTCTGTGATTGAATTATTTCATCGTTTAAACTAGTAAACGCCAGAGGGGGTCTTTATTATAATGATATTACAGTATCATAACTATCTCTTTCCACTTGCTTGGATGTAATTAATTTAAATGTAGACCATGCTCCAGTAACCTCAGCCCTCCAAGCCACTTGTGTGGAGGTAATATTTGACTATGAGATCTCCGTTTTGCTTGACATTAACTCCTTAACAACCAGTCATGAGTGAAAAGGCTGATAATATTTTTACATATATTTTCATGAAAATAATGCAATATTTGGATCTCAAATTAAAAGGCTATTGAAAATCATTCTATAATACTTTCACATTTTTCCCTTTATTTTTGCAGTTTTTTTTTTTCATTTAAAAAGTGTGATGCATTGATGCATTTGCGTATGTTGTGCACACCCATACATATCCCAGTTTATATATTTGCGAATGAAAAGTTGTGGTTTCCCACAAAATGTAAAGTTTCTGTGAAAGTTAACGTTTTTTTACAATATTCTTTTTTTTATTGACCATATTGTGAAAGGGGAACTTCAGCCTAAACAAACATACTGTCATTAAGTTACATTAGTTATGTTAATTAGAATAGATAGGTAATATAATCTCTTACTCACCCTGTTTTAAAAGAACAGGCACATGTTTGTTATTTATGGAGGCTGCCATCTTTGTTATGGGGTCAGCCATCTTTTTGGTTGAAAGGAGATGACAGGGAGCATAAGACACAGTTCCAACTGTCCTGTGTCCTGATAACCCCTCCCAGCTGCATGCGCTAGGCTTCAAATGTCAAATTCAAATTGTAAAAAAAAATTGCACCAAAACAGCAGAAGGAGAACAACAACATCAAAATTCCCATCATGCTTTGCACAGCACCAGGGGAAAAATGCCCGGGCAGTTTTCTTCTGTGCAGCTAAAAATGAGGCTTGTATAAGAGAAACAAAGTTCTGATGCTGTGAAACTGTTAAAGAGACACCAGGCCTTTTCAGTGCTGCTGAGTCGATTTTTAGTATGGAGGTTCACTTGAAGATAGCATTTTGGATGCGACAATTACTTAGGCAAAAATTCAGGAGCAACCCTATTAACCACCTGCTGCTAACACCCTTTTAAAACTAAATCCCTTACTAACAAAGAATGATACAAAATATGTAATTTCTTATCAAATTCCATCTTGACTACGGCAGCTTTCTCCTTTGTGACCTATAAACTAATTCACTGGCTTTTCTACAATCTCTGCTTAGCGAGTCACATACCTCATCCATCTATCCTCTTGCTCCTTTGACGATGCTCTTCTCTACCTATATCTCCATTGACCGACAGAAAGAAGATCCCGTTGAAACTGCTAACCCTCACTGCCAAAACTTGTTCCACCACATATGTCTGGGGATTGCCTCATCCACAATCTTTGCTTTGTACTTGAAACTCTTCTATCCCCTGTCCTGGCCACCTCCTTACAATATTACATCCAGGAATTCTCACAGACTTCACCTTGTTTTTGGAAGTTTCAGGAGTACCTTTAAAACACATTTCTACAGACAAACATGTCACCAATCCTAGTCTCTCTTTAGTCACATATATACTTCATTTTGCCCTAGTTATCAAAGGACCAAGTACTTGCTCAGCTACAGCTTGTTTATTAACCTGTGTGGTTTCTCCACTTATATCTACTCTATAATGCAAACAGTGGAAGCTATTTACTAGCCTGTAAGATTATAATTTGTCTTAATTCATTTTAGGCAACCTTTTGCAGCTGCTATCATTAGCTTGATGTCATTGCATCCTGAACACCAGCAATGTGATAGTGTTATAAAGCAATAATAGACTCTCATCACTTTCTGAACATTAAATGCTTTGGGGCTTTATTGAAATGAATATGGAAAAGTGCACATTTGTGAACATTTCCCTATTCATTGCTGGATATCTCCCTGTTTTTCAAATACAGAGCCTGTGTATATGCATGAGCAGTGTGTAAAACCATGCAGTCAGGGAAGAAAGAAAAGCTGCAGCATGTAGCTCTTCCCCTAGGCCAATACCGATCCTAAAGACGTTAAACATTGCGGAGGAAGTTGGTGCTAGGCAGATGCCCCTATTCACCAACACTCAGGGTGCCCCTAATTGCCAACAGGGGTCTTACAACTAACCCATTAACTATTTGCTTTGTATCTAAAATTGTACTTAATAAACTACATGTGGGTTTTAGCATTTCATTTTCTATTTAATGTTCATAGAAGCCTTCTGGCTTCATTGATCCCAACTTGATCTGCTATCTGCAAGTTGCTAGTAGTAGTCTTCTTCCATCTTGCTTGAAGAACCTTCTCCTAATGCTAGTAGTTAGTTCTACTCCTGTGTCTTATTAGTTGCAGTGGCAGTAGGAATTGGCAGCAGTAAATTCAAAAGAGGTTGATCTTAAAAAGGAACTCCAGTGAAAATAATGTAATTTAAAAAGTGCTTCATTTTTACAATAATTATGTATAAATGATTTAGTCAGTGTTTGCCCATTGTAAAATCTTTCCTCTCCCTGATTAACATTCTGACATTTATCACATGGTGACATTTTTACTTTTGGCAAGTGATGTAGCTGCTGCATGCTTTTTTGGCAGTTGGAAACAGTTGTAAACAGCTATTTCCCACAATGCAACAAGGTTCACAGACAGGAAACCGCCAGAAGTACCACGGTAGTCAGAGCTTCTTGTGGGAGGGGTTTCACCACAATATCAGTCATACAGCGTCCCCCGATGGTCTGTTTGTGAAAAGGAATACATTTCTCACGTAAAAGGGGGTATCAGCTACTGATTGGGATAAAGTTCAATTCTTGGTCGAAGTTTCTCTTTAAGTCATTAGCATCTTTCTGACTCATTATCCTGCTGATGTGGGGCAGATAGGATCTGAGTGAGAAACAGATCTGCTGAAAGACTAAAGTTACCCAGGTACTAAAGTGGGGACACAATTTGGCTACCTCTTATTAAGATGGTATTAAAGTGAACCTCCAGACTAAAAATCTACTCAACAGCACTGTAAAGGCTTGGTGTTTCTTTAACAGTTTCACAGCATCAGACCTTTGTTTTTCTTACCCAAGACTCATTTTTAGCTGCACAGAAGAAAACTGCCTGGGCATTTTTCCCCTGATGTTGTGCAAAGCATGATGGGATTTCTGTTAATCTTGAATTTGAGATTTGAAGCCTAGCGCACAGCTGGGAGGGGTGATCTGGACACAGGACAGTTGGAAGTGTGTCTTATGCTCCCTTTCACCTCCTTTCAACCAAAAAGATGGGTGCCCCCAGGAAAAAGATGGCTGCCACCAGGAAATCACAAACATTTGGCTGTTCTTTTAAAACAGGGTAGGTAAGAGATTATTTTACCTACCTATTTTAATTAACGTAACTAATGTAACTTAATGACGCTATGTTTGTTTAGGCTGAAGTTCCCCTTTAAGATGGTGATGCCATAGCACCATAAATCCTCTACATTGAGTTATTACACCTCCTTTTTTGGCCCTCAGATGTTTTGTAAGAGGGGAGCTTCTGCACCGCTTGCAAGGCACCACCCAATTTTAAATGTCAAATGGTTTGGAATTATCTCAGGGTTGGAGCTCCAAGCTAGCTATCTCTATCTTCATGAACAGTCAACTTGAATGCTGGTTGAAGAACTTAAAGGGGAACTGTGACTGCACAGAGTATAATTCAGTAAATTATTCAGGATACCCAGTTTTAGTTAAATAACCTATTAAATAACCTAGTTCCAGCATCAGAAATACTTCCTATAGCTATACATTGCTGTATATTGGTATGTAGACTTGCCCTCCCGATTAGGCTTATCCCCTCCCCCCCTCCACGAGCCTTCTGGGAGATCAGACATATCTTCTACTGGCTTTCAAACTCCCAGTAAACATTCCTTCCTCAGAGTTCACCTGATAGGACTACAGATGTTGCCATGTGTGATAAATTCCAGAAAGTTAGTCAGGATAAGGAGATATTTTACAATGGGCAAATACTGACATAATCATAAAATCATTATAAATATAGCAATGTTGTTTGTTGTTATTTTTGGTTACAGTTCCTCTTTAATAAAGCCTATGCGAAGGGGTATGCTGTTTTTTTATTAATAATTTTTACTGATGTAAAAACTTATATGAGCCTGCAGGGATGTTTTATATACATTTCCGCTAGCATTTTTGTTGTTGCGTTTTTTTACAAGTAGAAAATAGTAACATGACTTCACTGCAGTTATCTTCAGTGGCAAATCACATAGTGACTTCTGCATCTGCCATTATGGATTGACGTTCATTTGCTGTTCATTGTACTTATTCCACAACCTGGATTTTTTTCTCGGTTGCTGAATGATGCCACACACACCATGGCAACAGCAAATTGCACAATAACTGTACATGCTATTGTTGAATGGTTCTTTTGTGCCAAGCCTGAACTATGTCCATGATTTTTACCCACTATTGTCCATATTAATCTATGCTACAGTGCTTCGGATAATGATGCCACTGTATAAATAAAAAAGGACAACAATAATAGTAATGATAACGACAATAGCACCTTGAGTCATGCTCTGCTAGCGAGAAAATAAGAATCACATACTAACAGCCATATAATAACTATATTGCTAGATTCACTGTTATTACTATGGCTATGCAAAAGTAACTGACCACCTAAATGTTTATTCTTTTTTTGTTTATAATGTCTTAGTTAATTCTTTAACTTTGACATTTGCCACTTGCACAAAAATCATAAATAAAATATATCCAAACAGGAAAAAAAGCAGACCATGCATTACTATTCTGCTAGTTCTACAGGCTGCTGTTACGTTACAGCCGAGAGCTCCTTGAAAGATCTGAAGCTCTTTCTAAGGGCTTTCCAAGGTCAGTGAAGGTCATTTGTAGTCTTCCAAATCAGCTTGACAGCTTCAGAGAGGAGACTGTGCAACATGAAAGCTCTACAACAAAGATCTACAAAGCACAGTATCTGCACAAAACTCCTTTTCTTGTAGGTCTAGTCTCAGAAATTGGATAGTGCAGTTGTCTGTGTGGCCACTGATCGGGCTAAAATCCAACAATCTCTTTAATTTCATTAGATGCAATTGCCCCAGTTACTCCTTTCATAGATTTTGAACTATTATGTCTGAGAAGTAGCCTCTCATTTTATTGCATTTGGTGAGGTAATCTTCTTGGCTGAACATTCCCCTCACCTACCCAGGGACAGGTCGAATTTGTTGGTAAGACACATTACACGAGGAAGAAGGTAGGAGGTAGGAGGCACCCAAGGGTGGAAGTATATAAGCAAAATCACTGGGGGGGAAAAAAGCCTTATCCTTAGCAAATAATTCCAAGAATATGAAAAAAAAAATAATTCATTAAGCACATAGGACAGACAACATGTTTCACGGTAACAAGTCCTTCATCAGGTCAAGTAAAAATGCTGTGGAAAGAGCTCGCTGGATCAACCCTGAGCACCTCTTTAGACGAGGGAATGGATTCCACTACCACAAAGAAGTTAGTGAAGACCCGGAAGATGGAAGGAGTTATATCCTGCATTGCCTACTTGTGTGCTACAACAATGATTACACTTCCATGGAAGCGTTTACAAAAAAAACAAAACTTGGACACAAATCAATTCACACCACTATTTGTATGGGTAAAAATAGTATTTTAGGTTTATAAGATGTGTCAATGTTACACTAATTATTGATTGTTTGTGGACTTTGGACAGTGTCTTCTCTCAGCAGCGGTCGATTATCAAAACCCTGATTGGCACTGATAGAGTTTTTTCACTGTTACACTATGCACCATGTTGGAGAAGGGGAGGGCAATATATGCCAGAATATATTTTGAAACCATCTGTACAATTTAAGCTATGTCAAGCTGTTATTTTTTTGCCACCTGCTCAGACCATATGTGGTGAAATCAGGTGCCTGCACTTTACCCTAACTTTAACCGCTTGACGACCGCGTCACGCCGATGGGCGTGGCCGCGGCGGCAGCCCCAGGACCACCTAACACCAATCAACGTAAAGTCCTGGGGCCGCAGTTTGCAGGAGATCGTGCGCAGGTTGCGCGCGCATCTCCTTCTTGGTGGGTGGAGCAGAGCTCTGCCTTCAGTCTCCGAGCGGCGATCGGCGCTCGGAAGACTGCTACAAGGCGAAATCGCCGTGTATTTACATGTACAGCGCTGCGATCAGCAGCAGCGCTGTACTGGGGACACCCGTGTTCCCCTGGGGGACAAGAGAGCGATCGGCTCTCATAGGCAGAAGCCTATGACAGCCGATCGCCGTGATTGGCTGGCTGGGGAGAGGGAAGGGATTTGGAAAAAAAATAGTAATAAATATTACAAAAAAACCCAAATAAATATTTTAGTACTTATCAAGTACTAAAGTACTAAATTCATTTTAGTACTTACCAAGATGATAGGCAGTGCACAGAAGCAAAATGCAACCATTAATATTTGTTTCACGGACCAAAATGTGCTTGCCACTGCAGTACAGCTTGCGTTTTCTGCTCATTAAATTCAGCTGCTGAGTGTGTCAGCCAGGTGTGATCATGTGACACACAAAATAGGAAGAACAGCAGATGCCAGAACACACTTCTCTGGTACTGGATTTCAGTGGAAACCATATATCTACTTTATGATGCGGGAGTTATAGTTCAAATGAAGTAGTATAGGTGTTGGAAACTATAGCTCAACTCTGCTAGCAGAGCTACAAAAATGATCCTTCCCTTTGAAAACTTTAGTTTGGGGTTGAAAAAAAGTCAGTGCTACTGCTACGATCTTACCTGCCTCTCATTGTAACTTTAGACTAAACACAAGGTTCCATTTTCCTCTCCTCAGAAATTGGAAAATCGGAAAAAAAAGCGAAAAAAGGCAAAAAAGGTAATCTGTAAAATGGAAAATTGGAAAACAGAAACTGGCATTTCTGCGGAATTGGAAATGGGCTTTTCCAACAATCTCTTCTCCCTGGTAACATTAGGTTATTCGCTGCTGCCTGTATTACTGCCTAGTCGGTTGTGGTGATATCTCTTCCTTCACCTTATCGGTCTTTTTACCTTGCGCACATCAAGGCCTGGGTGTAGCCAGGTGCTGGCCTGGGACTACGTACTTGGTCATCCCTCGGCTGACTGGGGACACTCCACAGAAGGAGACTGCGGAGGAGATTGGGGCATAAGGACTGATACAAAGGCAAGGAATTCACCAGGTCTCACAGCTACAGTATGTAAATGTATGAAATAAATAAATACTGGTAGGAGGTAAAGAACAGAAAACTGCACATTTCTTTGTAGGAATTATTAATCCACTTAATTAAGAATTCAGAAGTCAGGACTTCTAGCAGCAAAATCCCTGGAAGTATGTGACCATGTATACTGCCAATGCTATAAAGCCATTACTAAACAGGGTGAAAGTGTGTTCAGCTCGAATTTCTCTGGAAATAATCACTATAGATGTGTTTTCTAGGAAGGCTATATACGTTGACTCTTAGATTAATGTTTGGTGAATTTAACACTGAGCCTTTTGTGCGAACACAACTCTCTAGTTACTGTATTCTAGGAAATTGTATTTTCTTTTTTTCATGGCTTCTTGTGAGAGCCTTGAATCTATAAATGCATGTGGAGTGACTCAGCGCGGATGTGGCTATTTGTCTCCCTGCTGCATTTGATGTTGTGAGCCGTCGGACCCGAGCTCATTCTTCCTCAGTACGTACTTTGACAGTGAGGTCTCTCGTTCCTCCAGCTCCACGTTCCATTGGCAAGGCACTGAATAGAAGCAGGTCCTAGACGGAAGTAGCCGGGATCACAGCTGAAGACTACCTTTGTCTTGTATTCATAGTGGGAGCCATTGACAATGCGCCACCGGCCATGTTCCAAGGTGAAAGAATTGATGCTGGGACAAGTCACGACTGCAAACGAAGAAAACATGAGCGGCTTAATAAAGAGAAAGGCTGAGAATCTATACAAGTGTAAATACATTCACGATACTAAAAGAATTGGTTAATCACACAACACAATAATCACATACAACGTGAAAGAGGATTCCACTGCATGCTACATAGTGATGCTTGTTGACACTTTGGTTAAAGTAAACCTGTTCATAGTGATAGCAAGGAAATGAGCAGCGCTACTTAAAAACAGACTAGTGCCTACCTGCAAAAGAGTGCAAGCCCCACTTGTGGGGTCGAATACACACCGAGCATACACATGACCCGTCTACCACTAGAGGAGGATGTTGGTTTCCATTAACAGCTTGCATGCAACCTATTAAGTACTCGTCCCTCCCACTGTGAAGAAGTCAATCCTCCATGGGAGGGGCATAACACTAACTAAATCCTAACCTATGTATATGCATAGCCTGGGTGCGGCTAATCAAATAAAATCAAAAATTGAAAATTTGCGCAAAAGGTGGATCAGCGCAACACCAGGCCGCTGCCGAATGGCCTCCATCAGAGATGCGCTGAGCCCCCCCAGGAACTACAAACGCATCTTGAACCTAAACAGAAGCTCTGCATATACACCAAATATATATATGCAGAGCTTCTGTTTTAGGTTCAAGGTGCGTTTGTAGTTCCTGGGGGGGCTCAGCGCATCTCTGATGGAGGCCATTCGGAGGCGGCTAGTGTTGCGCTGATCCACCTTTTCAAATTTTATTTGATTAGCCGCACCCAGGCTATGCATATACATAGGTTAGGATTTAGTTAGTGTTAGGCCCCTCCCATGGAGGATTGACTTCTTCGCAGTGGGAGGAACGCGTACTTAATAGGTTGCATGCAAGCTGTTAATGGAAACCAACATCCTCCTCTAGTGGTAGACGGGTCATGTGTATGCTCGGTGTGTAATCGACCCCACAAGTGGGGCTTGCACTCTTTTGCAGGTAGGCACTAGTCTGTTTTTAAGTAGCGCTGCTCATTTCCTTGCTATGTACTAATGTAATTCGCTTTTGGTCAGCTGCTCCCACTTAACAGCTATGCTTTTGGTGTATATGCAGAGCTTCTGTTTGGGTTCAAGGTGCGTTTGTAGTTCCTGGGGGGCTCAGCGCATCTCTGATGGAGGCCATTCGGAGGCGGCCTGGTGTTGCGCTGATCCACCTTTTGCACAATTTTCACTGTTCATAGTGATGCCTGTTGTCATTTTGGTTAAAGCGGGATTGTCAGCCACAAAATCAATTTGCATTTACCCACTGCTCTGTGTTTATTATGCAGCCTGCAACCTCACCCTGCATTGCAAGCACTCTGATCTAATCAAAAATGTTTCTGCTGTAATAAATCTTATCTCAGTCAGCCTGGCTCTATTTGGTATATTGCCGACGAGAAGGATGCTTGTCATCACGCCTCCCACGTTCCTGCTCCTCACTGATTGGCTGAGGGCAGTTCAGTGTGAAGCTGCTAAAGTCTGATCTATGCTGTGCTCACATGTTAACAAAGCAAGCTATATGTGACAGTGCAGATTCTAAGAGAGAAAAAAATGAGTAAGGGAGGAAATGACATCAGGATTGGCTTCGGTCAGAAGAAGTCAAAAATGCCAGACACAGTTTTCTCTTAATATACTATATAAAATTCACTGAAATCAAAACATGAACATATTTTATATAAGTAGAACAAGTATTTAGCAACTTATAAATGTGTTCTTTCCCCTGGGGTAGTATGGCTGTCCATGCTGCTTTAAATCAAACCTGAAGTGAAAATAAACTTATGAGATAACTAACAATGTTTAGCATCACTCTTACTTTTATTCTCAATAGAATATCATTTCCCAGTTTCCCTGGCTCTTATTTGGTACATCTGTCACACAAAGGAAGTTGCAGGGCATGTTGCTTTTTTTTCTTCTTTACTTTCCTTCCCTTTTCCCCTCAGATATAACTAATGCAGCCTGATTGTCTGAAGCCTCTTTCACTCTCATTTTTCCCTCCCATACCTCTGCACTGCAGAGCTTTCTTGAAGTGTCTGAAGACTGGGAGGAGGGTGGGCAATGCATGCACAATCAGGCAGAGGAGAGTAAAGGAGGAAATGACATCTGAATTGGCTTCAAAATAGACACAGTTAAAAACGGGAATGCTAAGAAGGATTTTCTCTTTTTTTACTATAGAAAAATCACTAAAATCAAAATGTGGACAGTTCAATACATATGTTATGTAAACAGAGCAAGTATTTATCTACTTATTTATGAAGTTTTTTTTTCTGACATATTATGGCTGATAGCTTCACTTTAATGTACAGTATATTGGGGCCTTTTTCTTACGGAATGTGAGTGGTGGTCTTTTAAGTTGTGAGCAGCTTTTTAGCACTTCGTGTCCCCAACCACACATTATAACACTTTCCTCCCTCTCAAGGGATGACACCAAGAATACAGTCTGAGGATGAAAGCCACATTAACAGCTCGAGTCTCTAATGGTCAGAGTAGGATTCTCAGAGGCAGCCTCTTCTGGAGTTCACAAATAATCGCTTAATGAACATCGTTGTCCGGGATTACTGTCACCTGTCGGACAGACAGAGATCACCCAGACATGCTAGTGGCTACAGAGCGGGATCGCTGAGAGTGTTCAACGCAGCTCAGATCTTCTTATTAGACAGAGAGATTAGAGGCTCAGAAAGCCATGTAATCCCCTAATGTGACCAAACTAATTCATGGAGCACTTAGATCCAATTATTGCACTTTATATGAGAGTGTCTACAAAGAAAATCATTCTTGTTTCCTTGTTACTTGATCTGTGCTTTAGGTAGTGTTGAGCCGAAAATTCGCGTTACTATAATTACGCATGCGAAATTTGCTATTACGATGCGAAATTATGGTAGCGTAATTGCCATTAAAATCGTAATTGAAAATACCGTAAGCGTAATTTTCAACGCGTAATTTCGTGTTTCGTTCATAACGTAATTTCGCGTTAAACCATAACGTAATTTCGCGTTAAACCATAACGTAATTTCACATTTCTTCGTAATTTCGCGAATTTCGTAATTACTTGTTAGCAGGGTTGCTCGCGAATTTTCACCAAAGGCATTTTCGTCTGCATGGCGAATTTTGATGCGAAATATCACCACATGGCGAATTTTATATGCGAAATAGCATTCCGTAACGCGAAAACGATGCGAAAATTAACGCTTACAGTAATATGAACTATCGCGAAATTACTTTATGTAACTACGCTTACAAACGGTTGCATGCAAGGCAAACGTAATTTCGCGATACCCACTGTAATGCGAAAATTACACGAAAATTACGCTTACGCGGAACTTTGCGAAATCCTTCTTCATTACGATTATGTACTTACGGCCATAATCGTAATTACACTAATTACGCGAAATTTCACGAAATCGTAATTAATTCATTACGCTCATCTCTAGCTTTAGGTCTCGTACAAAATGATTTTTTTATTTTTTTACACATGATTTTTCATTATTTTTAATCAGAAAATTATGGGAAAACACAGACCCAGGAGCACCAATGCTGGCTTCCAAAAAATGAAGTGTGACACAGTCCAACCCCAGTACCAAGGGGTCACAATAATGGATATCTTCAATGACCGACACCACAAGGAGAGTATTATAGCTCAATTACTTTATTCTGTCATCCAATCGCAACGACAGACTGCTGTTTCGGCCATAACATGGCCTTTGTCAAGTTGCAGACAACATACCATGCAACTTGACAAAGGCCATGTTATGGCCGAAACAGCAGTCTGTCGTTGCGATTGGATGACAGAATAAAGTAATTGAGCTATAATACTCTCCTTGTGGTGCCGGTCATTGAAGATATCCCTAATGAGAAAATTATGAAATAAACCAAAATAGTAGGCTATTGTGACATGTTTGGTGTCGAGACACCGTAGTGACATATAGTAGAATGTAGTAAATTATTTAGGATACCCATTTTTACGCTCGATTTTCTGGTTTAACCCATAAGCAGCTTCAAAGGAATTATCTTGTTTGAGATAAGTGCACTATTTTGATCTCATTCAGCTGAGCTGAACTTTGTGCTGTAAATTCTTGGAATCCTTTGATCACTCTCTCTGCTAGCAAAAAACATAGAAATTGAAAGCAAAAGTCCTCTGTTAAAGTCTCACACTACCCAAATAGTGACAAGTGGCCATAAATACACATTACAAAAAAATAAAGAAAATCTCAGAAACTCTTCCATTGTCTACATGCCGCTGTATATTGGTACGCATCTCCACCCTCCTAGGTATGCTTAGCCTTGTCTGTATAGCTATGTGGCATTCTGGGAGCCTAGGTATTATTTGTACTGGCTTTGGAACACTGAGTATACAAATGTTCCATAAACGATGCACCTGATAGGGCAAGATTTCACCACCTGATACATTTCAAAATGTAAATCAGGAGGAAAGGGTGAGGAAAGATTTTGGAAAGGGTAAACCCTGACTAAATAATTTATAAATGTAAAAAATAAGCAATTTGATTAATTACGTTATTTTCACTACAGTTCCTCTTGACAGCAGAGGAGGTAAATGTCATTAACCTCCTGGGGGATACAATAATATCGCCAGGGGGCGGCGCAGCACATTTTTTTTAAATTATTATTTTTTTTAATCATGTAGCTAGCCTAGCACTAGCTACATGATAGCCGCTGTGCAGCGGCATCCCCCCACCCCCTCCGATCGCCTCCGGCAATCAAAGCAAACAGGAAATCCCGTTCAGAACGGGATTTCCTGTTTGGCTTCCCCCGTCGCCATGGCGACGATTGGGATGACGTCATCGACGTCAACGACGTCGTGACATCAAAGGGAGTCCCGATCCACCCCTCAGCGCTGCCTGGCACTGATTGGCCAGGCTGCGCACGGGGTCTTGGGGGGGGGGAGCGGCGCGGCACGGCAGGTAGCGGCGAATCAGCGTGGAGCGGCGGCGATCGGTATATAAATGCAGCTAGCAAAGTGCTAGCTGCGTGCAACAAAAAAAAAATTATGCAAATCAGCTCACCAGGGCCTGAGAAATCCTCTGTGGCGGCTTACCCTGAGCTCAGCTCGGGATTATCCCCCAGAGGGTTAAAGAGAACCTGTACTGAGTAAAATTATTAAAAAATAAACACATGAGGTAACTTCAAATGAACATTACATAGTTACCTCCCAGTCACTTCCTCTCAGAAGCTCACCATTTTCATCTTACAGTGATCTCTTCCAGTTCTGACAACATTTTGTCAGAAGTGAAATATATCAGTTGCTGTCAGTTATAGCTGAGAGGACAACTGATGTGTCCATGTTTCCCTATGCCTTAAAGTGGTCTAACACCCAGCATTTCAACTTTGCTTTAAAAGATTGCTTACAGCTTATAAACTATTATGCCAGATTTTTTTTTAGCAGAAATTCACTGAATGGATTAAACATGACATTTTAGTGCTGCATTTAGCTAGAAATCCTCCTCCCTGCTTGCTTGTTTAGTTACAAATGTATCTATCTACAATGTAACAAACAAACACTGCTCTGAGAGAACAAAGAGGGCTTCCCCGGCAGGCTTTTCAAAGGTCTATTTGTATTCCAAATAAAGATACATTTGTAACTAAAAGATAAGAACGGATGCGGATTCCTAGTTAAATCCAACACTAAAATGTCATGTTTAACCCATTCAGTGAATTTCTGCTTAAAAAAAAATCTGGCATAATAGTTTGTAAGCTGTAAGCAATCTTTTAAAGCAAAGTTGTAATGCTGGGTGTTAAACCGTTTTAAGTGGATGATGTTACAGTTTAACTGTGTGCTGAACAGGAAGCTGTTATGGTGTAATGGCTATTTTCAAAATGGAGGACGGAGAATTACATTGATCACAGAGGACAAACAGGATGCAGGAGAGGAAAAATAGATTGAGGAGTAGACTACACAGGAGGTAAGTATGACTTGTGTATGTTTATTTTGACTTTTAATTATCAGTTCAGGTTTTCTTTAAGTTATAAATGTGTTCAACTTCTCATCAATACAAATACATCTAACACATTTATCACTCACTGGCACTATTTCTGTAGCCATGAAGCATTTATGGCTTTAGATGTTTATCTGTTTACTTTATTGGCGATAAATAAAGTTCATATACAAGCATTCATCATCTGTCATTTTGGTCACTGTCGCCGCAGTGGAGATGTTATAGTTTTGTTGAATACATATACATTTCCTGAAAGGATTTTTTTTTTGGTTGTTGTTTACAAAAGTTTAGATTTCATTTAAGACTAAAGATAATCAATGAGATGCTAATAATTTGAAGTTGATACAAATTACATGTTAATGTTATATACATTCAAATAGCTTGAAACTGCATGATTCCATGCAGTAGTGGGTCATGGTGTTGAAGTCCAACCTGCATACATTTGCATAAAATAAATATAAAATTTGCATCAAATTAGCACATCATTGGACATCTGAATTAAAGTCATCAAATAAACAATGGTTTATTACAATATACTTTGTAGAGGAGCTCAATCACGGTTGTGAAAAACAGAAAGAAACACAATGGCATGGTGGTGTGATTGCAATTGTTATCACGTTTTCTAATGGAAAACAACCCTTAAAGTGAACCAGAGAAGATGCACCTTCCTGTATTTTACCATATATATCAGTGGGAACATTAGAGAAAACACCTACCCTGCTCTCTGCTTCATCCTTCACTGCTCAGCTTGCTTCTTTCAGCCCTGATAAAATTCCCGACTGAGCGTTCAGTCTGGCTTTGCTCAGGAATCATTATAGCGGAGTCTGTGTTCTCTGATGTCTTTTCAAGCCCAAGCCTGCCCCATTGTGGCTCTGCTCAGGAATCATTATAGCTGAGGGACGGAGGACGGCGTGGAAAGCCTCATTAGGATCCTGAATGCTCAGTTGGGGATTTTATCAGGGCTGTTAAAGGGGAGCCTGCGCAGTACAGCCCGGAGGATGTCCAATGACATCAGCGCACTGGCGTGAAACGCAGAATGGAGCGCAGAAGAAGCCCGACCTGGCCGCCGGCCTGGCCAGGTCAGGTCGGCCACCGGAGACCACCGGGAGCCTGCAGAGCAGCGCCGGGGTCACCTCCTGCCTGCCACGGGCTGGAAGAAGCCCCAGGTAAGTGGATATGGATTTTTATTTTTTTTCAGAGTCCCTGAACCTTCCCTTTAAGAAGCAAGCTGAACAGTGAAGAATGAAACAGAGAGCAGGGTAGGTGTTTTCTCTAATGTTCCCACTGATATATATGGTAAAATACACAAGGGTGCGTCGTCTCTGGTTCACTTTAAGCTGGTTTTCTAAGGGTCTCATGAACAAAAGAAGAGAACATAAGCAACACAGCAGAAATTGACTGGAATAATTTCAAAAAGTATATGCCATTATGTTACAAAAGTTGCACTGCAAACAGAGCCATGACAAGGTCCTCCAGCAACCAAGGCTGAGACACCAAATTGCGCCCCTCCATCCCTCCCACCCCAGCCGCCACACACTTATTGCTATTAGACTAAGAGACCCCCAGGGCCCTCAACCCCCCCAACCCCTTAATCTCTAATTATCTGGCTTGCAGTAACTGCCATGTATCCCCTTTTCTTATTTCTCTCTGCTTCAAACACAATAGGGGAATGATAGCTGAGTGAGTTGTGCGCCCCCTCCTACACTGCGCCCTGAGGCTGGAGTCTCTCTTGCCTCTGCTTCAGCCCAGCCCTGAGTGCAAATCTGAGACATATCAGACCATAGATGTGATTCTGATAATGCAATCGAAAGAGGTTTCCACA
Source organism: Hyperolius riggenbachi (assembly GCF_040937935.1). NCBI lineage: Eukaryota > Metazoa > Chordata > Amphibia > Anura > Hyperoliidae > Hyperolius > Hyperolius riggenbachi. The sequence continues at coordinate 404,407,585 of NC_090650.1, forward strand.
GCAAAAGCTGACCTTCACTAAATCCAGACCAGCCTGCACTTGTTTTTTTAAGTTTACACTGGGCATTCTGCTTAGGTAATTCACTAACATTTCAACAACCTAACTATTTTCTAATATGATTGAGATGACTCAAATTAATAAATTGATCGCAAAAACTTTTTTTCTACAGCCAATGAGAGAAGCTCTGGTTTCTTACCTACACAGCGAGGAGTCTTGTTGTGATTGCTCCATGTGCCATCTGGTTGGCACATGGCTGTTGTGAGCTCTTTGGATGACAGCTTGAAGCCATCACTGCAGAAATAGGTGACGCTGGTACCTACGAGGTAGTCTGATGCCAGGATGCCTCCATTTACAGGAGCCTTGGGAACTCCGCATGATATTGCTTAAAGAAAGATAAAGCAAAGAGACATTTGAGTGAGAACAGTAAAAGTGTGATCAACCCCCTTCTAAGAGGTAACTTCCTCTCCTTTCCTAACCTTACCCCAAATATCCACCTGCTATCAAAGTAAGGAATACAATTGTATGTGTGGCCAGTGTACACAAGTTCTAACATAAGATAACACACATTTTTACATAAGACAACACACAAGCCCATATGCAATTAGGTTTTTCTCCTGAGTCTTCTCCTAGGAGATCATTTTTCATCTTCTGTTTTGAATAACTTTTCAGCACTTTGCAACTGAACAAATACTAAAAATAGGTGGAAAAGTGCCATCGACATTTTTTTAGGCATTTTCTCTCTTGTTAATGATTTAATAAGTATTTTATTGACATGTTTGAAAATATCACTTAGGAGAAAACTCAGGAGAAAAACTTAATTGCACATGGACAACAGATCCTTATTCAATTAACCTTTTCTCCTGAGTTTTGTTCTAGGAGATTTTTTTTCATATTCTTTTTAAAATAATTTTAAAACACTATGCACTTGGAAAAGTACAAAAACTTAGCTGAAAGGATATTGTAAACATTAGGTTGTTTATTTTCTTGCTTGCTGGTGACTTAAAGAGACTCTGTAACATCAAAAACATCCCCTGGGGGTACTCACCTCGGGTGGGGGATCCTAATGAGGCTTCCCACGCTGTCCTCTGTCCCACGGGGGTCTCGCTGCAGCCCTCCGAACAGCCGGCGACAGACCCGACTGTCAATTCAATATTTACCTTTGCTGGCTCCAGCGGGGGCACTGTGGCTGCTTTCGGCTCCGAAGTAGACAGAAATACCCGATCTCAGTCAGGTCCGCTCTACTTCGCAAGCGCCGGAAACTTGCTCCTGCGCAGTAGAGCAGGCCCGACGGCGATCGGGTATTTCCGCCTACTTCGGAGCCGACAGCCGTCAGAGCGCCTGCGCAGGAGCCGGGAAGGTAAATATTGACGTCATCTTGTGCGGAGGGCTGCAGCGAGACCCCTGAGGGACGGAGGACGGTGTGGGAAGCCTCATTAGGATCCTGAGGCTTCCCCCACCCGAGGTGCGTACCCCCCAGGGGACGTTTTGACGTTACAGATTCTCTTTAAAAGGAATTTTATTGGCAGGGTATGAAAATATCATGTAGAAAAAAAAAAACTTAGGAGAAAAGGTTAATTGAATAGGGGACAAGAGTTTTACACATCATGCTCACAAACATAATTATATATATTATTGAATGCCAATGAATGCATTATTTCCTTTATATTATGGTAACTAGTTATGTCTATAAGTTTTGGTAACATGTGACTGTAACTTTGTATTCATTAATTTAAAAATGTGTGCTGCCTGCATAGTAATATTATGACTTCATGTTTATGCTCAAACATGTGAAAAAAATAAAATAACATGGCTCGCTTTAAAGCCATGAAAAATAGGGGTTTAAAGATGGCACATTAATCAGTACATTACAAGAAAAATACGAACAAATCCAAGGAGCCATACCCCAAACACTGTGGGTGGTGTAGAGGTGTAAAAGGGAGGGGGTAATTAGCATATAACTTGACTATACAATATTTGTCAACCTATTCTTTCCTGCTCATTGATGCCCCTTCATGCATTGATACAATATATCCTTCTTAAATCTTGATGTACAACACGTTTCGTCCTACGCGTCTGACTTCCTCAGGTGATTTCTTAAAAATCACAAACTATATCCTTATAAGAGATAACCTGAAGAAGCCAGCTGCAGGTTTACATTTACATAAGATTGACTCGTGAGTGACACTTATAGCATGGCAGAGTACGCCAAGCCCACTAAAAATCCATTGAATTTAGTCATACATAGCTAGCTGGCTTCTTTCGGGGGTTACAGTTGGCTGCTTTCAAAAATTCAAGGCAAAAGGACATAAACGACACAAGATATTTCTAAAACGTTAGCAATGCATGTAGTATATTAGCTGGGAGGTGTTCTTTATGGGGATGCTTGATGAGTTCTTCTGTGATTAAAGACGTTCTCATTATTTACAATGGAATACCTGCAGAGTGATCACCAAGTACAAAGTGTATCTACATATCTCAATACCTTGACATGCAGGCACAGGGACGTCCCAGGAGTGGTAGCCATATGGAGCTTTCTTGCACACCGCCGTACTTTTCCCAATGAGCCTGAAGCCTCTGTCACATGCCCAGCGGACCATGCTGTTCAGCTGCCCACCCGTCTGACTCACAATGAACCCGTGTGGAGGGGACTCTGGGGTGCTGCAGTAGTGGGCTGGAAAATTTAGATGACACAATATTATGTAAAGCAAAACAACACAGATGGTACAGTCTTCATTTACGGTATATACAAGGTGGCATGTGACAACTCTATGTTCGGTGGAACTGCATTATTACTCATGTAGTATAGCACATACAGTAGGTTCTCCACAAGAGGTCCATGTACCCCAAAATGTTATTCTGATTGGCTCATGGGCTACTTCTTATTGTTAAAATTACTTAATCATATGTTTTCGGCTGTATGAACAGAGCTGAATTAAAGCGGTATTAAACTCTGATATAATATTCAATAAAAACATGTTTTCCTACTTTTAATACCCCATACAAGTATTATATTTGCTTTTGTGCATATATATTATTATTCATTTAAAAATTGCAAGTTTCCAAAGTACAATTTTTTTGCTCTGAGAGCTGACATTGCATTTTATTCATAACTGGTGTATTCATATTGTAATATACCCAGAAATGCTTTCTGAGTATCTGACTGTGTTCTGGAGTGTCTGAATTGACAGAGAATGTTTACATTCCTGACTTGATACAATTAAGTAAACACAAGATAATGTTATCTCCAGTTCAGATGCATCCAGTTTTCCCTGCAGGGAGCTTGTAAGTCCTGTGTTTAACTAGTTGAATGCTGTTCTAGTAAAAAAAAAATGGTGGTAGCATATAATATGCTGTAAATAATATTTTAGAGCAAAGAAGACATTCTGGGTTTCATACCACTTTAAGCATCCTTAGCAATTTAATAACTTAAATGCGGAAGGCATCTGTGCCTAATTAGGTTGTCAAGGTTTGCAAAGAAGAACAATCTATCTGGATTACTGTTAGAAATTTTCAATTGGATTTTGCACAATTGAAATTTCTGCATTTCCAATCAGAAATCAGAATTTTCAATCGGAAACCCGGACAACAGAATTCGGAAATTCAATTTCCACGGAAACTCAATTTACCACAACTTGGTAGTTTTAGTCTAATCACAGAATCCGGAAGCATTAGACCAATCAGAGAATGCAGAATTTTTCCGCAAAAATCTGATTTGCAAGGTAATTTTAGACCAATCACAAGACTTGGATACTACCAAGTATTCCTGGGTCTTGTGATTGGCCTAAAACTTACATGGTATTCCGATTACAGCAGTAAAATGCTGCATTCTCTGATTCGTCCGATTCGGTCCAATACCGAATCAAAAAAAATATACCTTGGAAATTGGGGAAAATTTTGCTTTCCACAGAATTGGAAACCAACATTTCCGACCATCCCTAATTACTGTCAGTTTAGAAAATCCTTAGCTGCCTGAAGATTAAAATGGAAAGATAATTTTGAATAACAGCACTAATCTATGTTTATGACAATTTAATAACAACACAGGAATTTTGCTCTAAGAAGGCAATACTATATCTTTGAAGACTTTAAACAGAAGGTTTTAAAACCAATACACAAATCCCTGGTGGTTCTCCATAACTCATGTTTTTATGCATCAAGAGGTAGTTAAGATAATGTAACACTCAAGGGATATTCGTTATAAAACCAACTCATCTGCTTGATGCACACCTGCCACCTAAATCATCTCATTGTCACCCACCTACCACTTCACTGTCATCTCTACCTAACAGCCTACACCACATTATCTTCTTGCCTACCTTCAGCAACACCAACTACCATATGTCTTGATCTGTCCAACACCCAGCACTAATGATTTTGTTTGCCCAACACCCACTAGCAAATCTCCTTATTTCCGAGCAAACCACTCACCGCCAATGTTGCTTGCGTGTGCTCACGGAGAAGAATGTAATTAGCTAAACAGATACTACATTTTTAAGGCACACCAGGGGTTTGATTCACTAAGACAAATACCATGCCTTATCAGAGTTAACATGCCGTATTAGGGTTAATACGCCTTATCAGAGTAGTATGGCCAGTGCTACAAACTTATGCCTGTTAATTGGCAATGACGAGAGCTCCACTCGCCCTGCCCTGAGCCCCTGCATGTCCAATCACTTTGAAGGACATTATCCCCGCACAGCCCAATAGGCTGCCCATCAAGTTTCCTATCAAGTGGCAGGCAGCCTACTGGAGCAATCAAAGTTCGGGGATAATGTCCTTTAAAGTGATTGGACCCGCAGGGGCTCAGGGCAGGACGAGTGGAGCTCTCGTCATTGCTAATTAGCAGGCATACGTTCGTAGCACTCGCTATGCTACTCTGATAATGCACATTAACTCTGATAAAGTGTGCCAACTCTGATAAGGTGTGCTAACTCTGATAAGGCATGCTATGTGTCTTAGTGAATCAAGCCCCAGGTGTGATAAAAGTATACAGGCAGTTTAAGGGTAGCTTACCTTAAGAAGTCAAATAACAGTAATATGACTAAACTAGGTGCCCTAAGCCCGTTTCAAAACGGGCTCTAGGTTTATGTTGAATTTCCCCCCTGCGCTGTGCATCCCTGTTGCCATAACTACCACAGGGACGTGCGCAGTAAAACAGCCGGAGCTCTAAGTATCGCGAGAGCCGCCGATACTTAGAGCCGCACGTCTCCCCCAGCCGCCAAGTCAATGTATCAGCTCTGCGCGTCCCTGGCAACCATCGCGCGCAGAGCTGTTGCCGGCTCAACTGAATTGCACGCACATGCGCACTACATCCCAGCACGGACAACGCTACACAGAGACAGGTGTCCGCAGCACGGACACCTGTCTCTTATTATAGAGGATGAAGATTACAATTTATTTGTGTTCCGTGCTATTTGCATGTTGCACAAACGCACTTGTATTGCCCTGAGGAAGTGGCATTCTGCTGGCAAAACTTGTCATCTGTAGCGTTCCAAGTAAATTGTTGTCTTTAGCCATGTTGCTGTTATTCAACTCCTAATGGGAAGACACTAGTTCTTTGTAGTATCTATTTGGTCACATTTTTTATTTTGGAGAGCGACTACCTAGATTACAAGGATCCCCTAGTTTCCGATTAGAGACGGACTATTCTCTCCACAGGCGTATTGCCATGGCTGCTGCTGTTGCCACAACGTTAACCTAGCCTTAGCTTATCTTTGTTTAAGTTATCTACACTGGTGTTTTGGTATACAAAGGCAATTTAGCATTAAATTCAACAATTTGACACAAGCTAACAGCAGCACATAAAGAAAAAAAGTCTTTTGTCAATGAATAGTTTTAGTCGCTTTTCCGTATGACTCAGACTGTTGTTTAGAAACCCTTTTAGCTATGCAAGTTATGATTATGTGCTGCAGAAAGAATGTTCTCTTATGGAAAGATCTGGAGGTAATTACTGGTACTAAGCCCATCAGGAAGGTCTACAATGTCAAGCATCCCATTCTAACAGGTACTCTCAGTTCACAAAGTAAATGCAACCGTGTCAAAGGCAGCTGGCACATTAGTCAATGACTGACTATTTATGCAAAGTAATTTTTTTTTTTCTTCTCAGCACCTTCTTAGCACAATTTATTTAGCATGTTGTGAGTAACATATTGCCCATTTTCAAGGTAACTTAATGTTTGGACTTTTACCAACCTACTAATCAAAATTCCTGGCATGGATACACCCATGGATACGGTGCCAATGTGGGGAGGTTTTAAAGCCAGTTCCAGTATTGTTTATTTTTCCACCAACATATCCCTCCTCCTAACATAGCATTGTACCCCCAAACCTCTCATACTCACCTATGGAGGTCTTTACGTTTGAAGTCACATAACCCCACTCAACTAATCAGGCTGGCTGGACTTCCATGATCCTATGAGCCACTTTAAATGTAATCAGCACTCAACCATGCTGTCACTCATAGACTTCTTCTCTGTATCCCACAAACCCCTGCACTGACCTAAAATCACAATTTTCCAGGAGTATCATACCCATAGCCATGGCATACCCATAGCCATGCCATACCCATGCCTTCTGACATAAAGTATGCTAGAAGGGGGGAAGTCAGTGGTTGTCACAGACATGCCTCCCTTGCAAAGTAGAAGGACTGATAGAAACACCAGACACACACCCTAGAAGTGCGAGCTGGTGCAGGGCAGCTGAGGTCATGTGGTGGCCCCATTTTCAAAAGCCCAAAAAGACTTGGATGGAAGCCATATCATACTGTACTGACTGGAACTTAAAAGGTGTGAACAAGTCAGATAGTTTGAGGGGAAAGAGGAACTCCATAGTCTAAGGGCAGACACAAGGAGGGTGCTAAGGAAATTAAAATAGATAGGGTTTATTTTTTTGGGGTGTAGGCAAGGACTAATTTTACAACAAGAACTATTTGTGCACTGTCTCAATTCCAGTTTTTCTACACATTTCTGTATCTAAACAGTGAAAAGAGTTTAGTACACTGGTCTGCTATGATGACTATTCATGAGTATTATTGCTATAATTATGAATATGTACGTCACTTATTAACAACTACATACAATTAAACATGTTATCTCTTTACATTAATAACTTAAGTTTCAGTCTCAATGAAGGGTTCAATGACTTTCAGAAAAGCTATGTCATCCAACATCGAATCCTGACCACAATAATGATGACCCCCATCTCCCAACATCAGAGCCTGACTGTGAAGATGTCTCCATCACCCACCATGATTTAATGATGACTCTATCATTTAAAACCAGAGCCTAACTATACTGACAACTCTGTTGCCTAACTTTTGATAAGCGTTGCTCAGATACCCCCCAATCACGAATTCGAGTAAATCTGGCCATGGCAGAATCAAAATCCAGATATGCTGTGATCGTGATCCGGATTTGAATCGGAGCTCCGGATTTAACTTGATTTTAGCCGTGATTACATGTAGAATCCGTGATCACGGCCATGATCACGGATTTGACTTTAACGTTAATAGCAAAGCTCACATACCACATACATGCTACAATCACCAAAATTGCATGGATTATAAAGGTGATCAGTGGCTACAACTTTCAAAAAGACCTAAAAGTTCTTGAGATAATCGATTTTAAAGTTTCAAATGAAAAATGTTACTCGTGATTAAAAACTGCCAAAACCCGCCGACTTTAGCGGTTAATAGAAAAGCCTCCTTACATGATATAAACACCAGGATATGTTAAATCGAACAGTGGGAACAAGGGGACTTTTTTTTTTCAAAAAGACCTTATCATTTTTGAGAAAATCGATTTTAAAGTTTAAAAGTAAGTTTCAAAGAAAAAATAAAACATGTAAACTATAAGGTCTTTTTAAAAAAAATCACCTTGTTCCAACTGTTCAACTTAACATATACTGCAAATTTGGTGTTTATATCATGTAAGGGGGCTTTGCTATTAACCACTAAAGTCAGCGGGCTTTGGCAGTTTTAATCAAGGCCGTGATCACAGCTTAATCCGTGATCACTAGCCGGATTTAGAGCACGATGACGAGTGCATTCGGACTGAATCCGAGATCGAGAGGTGATCACGAATTTGGATCACAATGTTGGATAATGAAAAATTGCTTGTGAATCATGGCTATTCCATGATCACGAGGTCGTGATGAGAATCACTGCTTTTGAGCCTATCCACAATGATGACCGCATAATCCAACATCAGGACCTGACAACTCTTATGACCCACTATCCAACAAGGTCTTGACCTTGCTGGGGACACCACTACCCAACATCATGACCCATCCTGGAGCCTCAAGGGTTGACCCTACTGATGACCTTATCATCCAACATCAAGGCTTGCCATCACTGATGTCTGACTAGGTGCAAATGTCTTCTGTTTTCTTCAAACTACTAAGAAGTCCTCCCAGAAGAGTGAACAGCAAAGGGGAATCCAACTTCATATTAATTCCTGTTGGTTCATAATGCAATGTGCAAGAAGAAATAGGAATGTGTTGATCATGTACTCAAAATTTCAGCCATGAAATACGGTATATTTTACAGAGGTGCACATCCAATGAATACAAATGTAATCATGGGTAAAAGCCATATTTCCCATATGATGCATTCAAGCAAACATTTTTTTTTCTTTTTTAATCTATGATGTCAAAATGTGCAATGTCATTTAAATTTTGTTTTTAGTGCATCTAAACTATATTCCTCATTCTGTGTATTTACAATTTTTCACCGCGCTGGTACTGTATATTGAATATCCTCAAATGAAGCTGCACATCTTGTTTTTACAGATGTCGGCTTATTATGATGATAGAACAGCTGTGCAGTATCTCCGCTATAATCCACATGAGGGTAATCCAATTATACGCAGAAAGAACTACTTCCTAATGTAGAAGTTTGTCGGGACCAGTCAACCATGAAGTGCAGTAGATAAGATTTGGGGAGGTTGTTTTTTTTTCTTTTTTTTGCATAACAAACTGTGATTTCCTTGGGGACGGCAATCTTCTGAAATGTTCTGACAGAGTTAAGTTAGAAATAACATTAAAAAGGGAAACGAACATTTAATCCAGTCGCAGATCAAATGCTGAAAGAAATGGATATTGGAGAAAAAGTTGCTTCTGTTAAAATATTAAACTCATTAGAAGATATTGCTCAGAGGTTGTTGATCTTAAATTTGGAACTTGCATTTGGAGTGGGAGAAAGGCTTGAAATTCTGTCTTAAGCCTATTTATGAATGTTTTGATTTTGGAACAGAAATATCCTACAAACATTTGTCTATATTATAGTATCTAAAGAGAATCTGTAAACAGACAGATAAAATCCCCTGGGGGGGTACATACCTCAGGATCCTAATGAGGCTTCCTCATCCTCCTCCATCCCTCGGTACCAGCACTGGCAGCCAGGCATGGGCTTAAATTCGGATTCGGGTGAACCGGATAGTTACTATCCGGATTTCACCCAGTAATGCTGTGCGGGCTGTGCGGGGGGAGGGGTCAAGCTTACCCGTCTGACATCTTCTTCGCTCATCCCTCGGCGCCTCCCACGACGCATTCCAATGCGCCGTCACGTGATTACAAACAGTTCCTCCTTCCGGGTTGAAGGAGGAAGTGTTTGTAATCACGTGATGGCGCATTGGAATGCATCGTGGGAGGCGCCAAGGGATGAGCGAAGAAGACGTCAGACGGGTAAGCTTGACCCCCCCCCCCCCCCACCCGGCCAGCCCGCACAGCATTACTGGGTGAAATCCGGATAGTAACTATCCGGATCACCCGAATCCGAATTTAAGCCCATGCCTGCTGGCAGCCCCCAAACAACGGAGAGGTAAATATTTACCTACTGTAATCCAGCACAGGCTCCATAGTGGCTTTCCCATAAGGCTCAGGCAGAAATAGCTGAGCCCGATTGGGTCCACTCTACTGGGGGAGGGGTTTTGTGCAAATCCTAAATAAAGGACCACTGTTGTAAAAATTTATAAAAAATGTAAACACATACAAATAAGAAGTATGTTTCTTCCAGAGTAAAAGGAGCCATAAATCACATTTCTCCTATGTTGCTGTCTCTTACAGTAAGTGGTAGAAATCTGACATTACCGACAGGTGTTGGGCTAGTCCATCTCCTCATGGAGGATTCTCAGCATGGCCTTTATTCTTTATAAAGACATTCCCTGAAAAACATTTATACAAAGATGCTGGCCAGCCTCCCTGTTCACCGTACACTTTTTGGGTGGTTGGATGGAGCAACTGCCCTTTACTAAGTGCCTTTGAAAATAAGGAGAACCCTAAGAACTCCCCATGAGGATATGGGCAAAAAGTCGGTTCGGTCAGATTTCTACTACTTACTGTAAGAGACAGAAACGTAAGAGAAAAGTAATTTATGGCTCACCTTACTCTGAAATAAACATACTTCTTATTTGTACAGTATGGGTTTATATGAAAAGGACGCCTGGTGGAGCCCATATATACCAACTTTGGCTACAAAAAAGGCGCCTGGTGTAGCCCATATAAACTTCGGCTACAAAAAAGGCGCCTGGTGTAGCCCATCTAAAAACTTCGGCTACAAAAAAACTCCGGGATGTGTTAATCACTTTTCCCCCCTTCCAGGCCGCCATGGATAGTGGGGGAATGAAATAATTCGGCTTCCAGCACTTGTAGCCCATCTAAAAAGTTTGGCTAAAAAAAAAATCCGGGATGTGTTAATTACTATTCCCCCTCCAGGCCGGCATGGATAGTGGGGGAATTAAATAATTCGGCTTACAGTGCTTGTAGCCCATATAAAAACTTCGGCTACAAAAAAAGGCAATAATATGGGCTACAAAGGGGCACCCTACTGTGGCCGGAAAAAATATGGGCTACAAAGGGGCGCCCTACTGTAGCCGAAAACCTTGCAGCCGAAAAAATATGGGCTACAAATGGGAGCCCGCTTGTAGCCTATACCAAAACTTGGGCGCCCTTTTCTACACCTTGTAGCCCATACTTCCATAAATAACATTGATGTCTATGGCGGCGCCCTTTTCATACAGGCAGCTCAGGCGCCCTTTTCAACCGATACCGTACAGTATATGTTTACATATATTTAAAATTTAAAGATATTTGCGACAGTGGTCCTTTAACTACTTTCCGACCGCTCCACGCCAATTGGCGTGAACACAGCGTCAGCCCCAGGACCGCTAAGTGCCAATTTGATGTGAAGTCCTGGGGGGCGTAAATCGCAGGGGATTGTGCACGCTAATTCGCACGCATCCCCACTTGAATGACGGAGCTCCACTCCGTCATCAGCGATCGCTGCTAGGAGACTGTTAGATGGTGAAACCGCTGTCTATTTACATGGTACAGCGCTGCTGTGACACGGCTGTCCCCCTGAGACCCACAGGAGCTGAAGCCTATGACAGGCGATCGCTTCAATAGGCTGGCAGGGGGAGGGAGGGGGAGATAAAAAATAATAATAAAAATAGGTTTATTTTTTATATATATATATATATATATATATATATATATATATATATATATATATATATTAAAAAAAAAAAATAAACATCCTGGGAGTGATCAGAGCTTTCTGTTGGTGGCCAGAAATGGGGGGGGGGGGGGATCACTTGTGTGCTGAGTTGTATGGCCCTGCAGCGAGGCCTCAAAGCTGCAGTGTCCTAATTAGCAAAAAAAATAGCCTGGTCACTAGGGGGTGTAAGCCTACGGTCAAAGAGAAAATTCAGTGTAAATTTGACATTCTGTCAATCCTTTAATATAAATGTAACCACTTCAGGACCACAGTGCTAAACCCCCCTAAAGACCTGGCTATGTTTAGTTAAATTGGCCACTGCAGCTTTAAGGCCAAGCTGCAGGGCCGCACAACATAGTACACTAGTGTTTCCCCCCCTTTTCTCCCCACCAACAGAGCTGTCTGTTAGTGGGGTCTGATCACCCCCCAGGTGTTTATTTTTTTTTCTATCAATATTTATGTGTTTTTTTGATAAAAATTACTATTTTTTTAAATTTCTCCCCTGCTCCCTCCCTCTCTCCCACCTAGCGTGATCAGCTTAAGCCTATGACAGCCGATCACTACCCGGCTTCAGGAGGGGACAGCCGTGTCAAACGCCTGTCCCCAGTACATCGCTGCTGCCGATAACAGCGCTGTACATGTTAGACCGCGGTTTTGCCGTCTAACAGTCTCCTGAGCAGCAATTGCCACTCGTAGACTGAAGGCGGGGCGGAGCTCCGCCCACCCAAGCAGTAGATGCATATGCCGCACAGCCTGTGCGCGATCTCCTGCAAACTGCAGCCCCAGGACTTGACGCCAATCGGCATTAGGCGGTCCTGGGGCTGCCACCGTGGCCACGCCCATTGGCGTGAGGCGGTCCTGCGATGGTTAATACAGGGTGGGCCATTTATATGGACACACCTTAATAAAATGAGAATGGTTGGTGATATTAACTTCCTGTTTGTGGCACATTAGTATATGTGAGGGGGAAAACTTTTCAAGATGGGTGGTGACCATGGCAGCCATTTTGAAGTCCCACTTTTGTTTTTTTCAGTAGGAAGAAGGTTACGTGACACATCAAATTTATTGGGAATTTCACAAGAAAAACAATGGTGTGCTTGGTTTAAATGTAACTTTATTATTTCATGAGTTATTTACAAGTTTCTCTTTGTTTACAGCCATTGACATGTCACCGCGGTTAACACGTTAGGAGCTGATAGAAAGTGTGTAGATGTCTGGTGAACAAAGTAACCGGGTCATTGCAGCAAATTTCAATGCAACGAGACCACCCATCTCCCATGCTACAGTTAGCAAACTCCTTGCTAAGTTTCGTGAAATTGGTTCAGTGTTGGATTTGCCAAAATGTGTACACATGAAATCTGTCACTAATGAAGAAACATCAGTGGCTGTCCTAGCTTCATTCAGCAAGAGCCCACAGCGTAGCACTTGCCACATGTCACTGGAGAGTGGCATTAGTCGAACGTTCATTCGGCGCATAGTAGCTACTCACAAATAGCACCCTTACAAACTCCAGCTACTGCAGCATCTCAACGAGGATGACCCAGATCGGCGCACTGGATTTGCAGAATGAGCAAAACAAAAATTGGAACAGGACCCTCAGTTTAAGCAGAAGATTTTGTTCAGTGATGAGGCAAGCGTTCATGTGAATGGTGAAGTTAACAAAGAAAACCACTGCTATTGGTCTGACACTAACCCACATTGGATAGATCCCCCCAAGACTGTTGGAACTAAAAAAAATTGATGGTATGGTGTGGTATATGGGGTACAAATATAGTGGGGCCCTTGTTCATCAATGGAAACCTCAGGGCCACTGAATATGTGAAATTGCAACATGATGATGTGTTTCCCTCTTTATGCACTGAAGCTGGCACGTTCCCTGAGTTTTTCCAGCAAAATGGTGCACCACCACATTATGGGTGTCAGGTCCGAGCATTCCTAGTTGAACAGTTTCCTGGAAAGTGGATTGGTCATCGTGGGCCAGTTGAATGGCCCCCAAGGTCTCCCGATCTGACCCCCTTAGACTTTTAGGGGTCATCTGAAGGCAATTCTCTATGCTGTGAAGATACCGGATGTGCAGCACCTGAAACTACAGATACTGGAAGCCTGTGCTAGAATTTCTCCTGCGGTGTTGCTATCAGTGTGTGAAGAGTGGGAGAAGAGGGTTGCATTGACAATCCAACACAATGGGCAGCACATTAACCACTTTGTCCTCCTTGACGTATAAAAATGTCAAGGAGGACAGGCGCGCTCCCGCGTGCTCCCGCGGCTGATCGCACGCGTGCACGCGCACTCCCGGCCGCGGAGTCGGTAGCTACGGAATCAATGTATCGGGCTAGGGAGCCCGATCATTGATTCCTCTCCCCCGCTGAAAAAGGAAGCTTCGCTCTTTCTGAAGCTGTGTCCCTCTAAGCGTACATTGTACGCTTAGAGTGACGTCATGTAGAAAAAAACGGGATTGCCATCTTGTGGCCAAAAAGTAAAACTACAAGTAAATGCCCAAAAACATTACAATACACCAATATTTCCCCAAGTAAAACACTTTTAAAACCCACCCTCCCAAAAATGCCCACATAAAATGTTTAATAAAAAAAAACAAAAAAAACCATTACTATAAAAAAAAAAAAAAAACACATAAATATTTACCTAAGGGTCTAAACTTTTTAAATATCTATGTAAAGATGAAATATTTCTCTCTATTTTTTTTTTATAAGCTTGTAAATAGTGATGTATGCAAAACGGAAAAAATGCTCTTTTATTTCCAAATAAAATATTGTCGCGATACATTGTGATAGGGACATAATTTAAATGGTGAAATAACCGTGAAAAATGGGCAATAACAATACGTGGGTTTTATTTATGGAGGCATGTATTATTTTAAAACTATAATGGCCGAAAACTGACAAATAATGAATTTTTTCATTTTTTTTCTTATTCTTCCTGTTAAAATGCATTTACAGTAAAGTGGCTCTTAGCAAAATGTACCCCCCCAAAGAAAGCCTAATTGGTGGTGGAAAAAACAAGATATAGATCAGTTCATTGTGATAAGTAGTGATAAAGTTATAGGCTAATGAATGGGAGGTGAACATTGCTCGGATGCATAAGCTGAAAACGACTGAGATGTTAAGTGGTTAAACACATTTTATAAGTGGTCAGAAACTTGTAAATAACTCATGATAGAATAAAGTTAAGTTAAAACCAAGCACGCCATTGTTTTTCTTGTGAAATTACCAATAAGTTTGATGTGTCACATGACCCTTTTCCTATTGAAAAAAACAAAAGTTGGATTCAAAATGGCCAACTTCAAAATGGCCACCATGGTCACCACCCATCTTGAAAAATGTGCCCCTTCACATATACTAATGTGCCACAAACAGGAAGTTAATATCCCCAACCATTCGCACTTTATTAAGGTGTATCCATATAAATGGCCCACCTTGTAGAACTAACATAAAAATTATACCTACCTAGCATCTTTTTCTTCCACATCCCTGTTTGAGCCCCACGTTAGCCATCTTCCGGCACGCAGGCAAGCTGACTTGCAGAGAAAGGCCTCGCAACTTTCTCTATCTGGAGTCGAGAACCCACCATGGCACTATTCTGTAACACGGCAGGGCTATGCGCTAGAATCCAGCAACAGGGCTAGATAAGGGATTTGGAACAAAAAGACCATGCAAGTAGTTACAGCGTATGGGCAGCACAGTAGTGTAGTCGTTAGGACTGGGTCCCTTGGTTCTAATCTCAGCCAGGGCACTGACTGAGTGGGTTTCCTACGGGCACCACAGTTTCTTCCCACATCCCAAAGTTTCCAACTGCCAAAAAAGCAAGCAGCTTCTTCTTGCACTGACATCACCTGCCAGCAGTAAACATTTCACCATGTGATAAATGTCAGAATGTAAATCAGGGAGAGGAAAGATTTTACAATGGGTAAACACTGACTCATTTATACGCATTTTTTGTAAAAATTAAGCACTTTTTGTTATTACATTATTTTCACTAGAGTTCCTCTTTAAAGGTACTTTATTGATACAATGTTAAAATATCACCAAAGAGAGAAAAAACGTGAATTGAATAAGGGACAGGGAGAGATAATTAATCATATTTTGTGAAAGAACCACAGCTCTTCAAGTGCCACACTGTTTTTGCATCCCTTAGTGATGATCATAATCATTGCGTACATTTTTGCAATTACGCCTATACATAATTACGATTTGCAAACTAAATTGATTTTGCATCTTTAAAATCGATTTTCTCAAAAACTACAATGGCCTCAATTCACTAAGATCATGCTTGAGATAATAAGGCAAGAGTAAACTTGCCACGGCACAGTAAGAGAGTTATCTTATCTCTTCATTCCTTAAGTTACCTCCTCTGTAGTTAAATTACCTCCTCTGTAGTTATTTTCCCATGCAGTTAATTAACAGCCTATCTAAAATTCTGGAGCTATTTTAAGGATTGAAGAGTTAACTTAAAGACAGAAGCGTTAACTTTAGGTTTGCCTGGGGTAAAATGTTTCCTGACCACTACATTCCTTATCACCATGGTGATAACTATAGAAACTTTATTAAAGACAGGAGATAAGCTTAGTGAATTGAGGCCAATGTCTTTTTGAAAAATTATTTTTGTGACTTGTACCCAATATTCTCCTTAACATATCTATCAATTTTGGTAGCAATCGCATGAATGGGGCTTTGCTATTAACTGGCAAACTCGGCACACAATTTTGCAAAATTGCATTAAATTATGTGGAAAATTACGCGAAATTATGAAATACTACTGTTACATACAAAATCAATTACGATTTTCCCTGAAATTTTGCATTACGATTACGATGCAAAAATGCGAATTTCGATGCGAAATTTTGCATATGCAAAATTTTGGCCCATCACAGGCATCCCTGTCTGTGTTATCTCTCCCTACAAGTACAAAACACACATGACTAATTTTACAATAAATTTACTGTACTTTTTGCCTTGCTTTCCCCATTACTGCATCTCTTCTTTACGTTGACATCCTAATGTTTCCTGGAAACTCAGAGTTCCTCTACTATTTATGGGCAGCTTCAAGGTGCGGCATCTAGCCAAGACAAGGTTCAGTGTGTTTGCTGGAACAGGGGTGTGTGGGGTTTTGTATGTTTTGTCACAGACCAAGAAAACTGTACGTGTTGTTTGGCCACCAGTGAATTGGGCGCGGGGTGAGCCGAATGACGGCTCTCCCTGCTGCCGCTAAACTCTCCGGCGGCATTAAATACTATTCCCCTCCGAGTTGCTACAATCACTGGATCCCTGAATTACTCTAGTGTGGGGTGTGCATCATAGCACTAGTGTTTTGACAGAGCCCAGCTTTGGTGCACGGCACTGAGCGCCAAAGATACCTGCTTTGTAAGAAAAGGTGGTAACTGGAAATTTGCTGCCGGAGTTATTGATGGACCTGTAATTCCACAGCCTTCAGCTCTAGCTGTTCTTGTTACAATTTGACTATATATATATATATATATATATATATATATATATATATACATACATATATATATATATATATATATATATATATATATATATATATATATATATATATATATATATATATATTACCTACATACTCAACATCTCTGCTGCTTCTCCTGTTTTATATATACCCTACTATTAAACATGTTAATAAGCGACGTGGATCCAGTCGGATCCCTGCTGGCAGTCTGCCCAAACAATTCCGGGTGGAAATACTGTCGGAATTTCACAAGTGGTAATTATAGATAATTACTAATGTTACACGCCACATGATTTGGGCCCGTTACCTCTGTAAATAGTGTACATGAAAACTGTATGGCTATGCTGATTGAATTCATTAGCATACATTTTAGGTAATTCCAGACTTCAGATGTTTATTTACAGCAGTTTGGCTTCAATTTCCATCCTTTTTATCTTCTAGCATAACATCATATTACGAGAGTGGGAGTAGACACTGATGTCTTTTACGAGACGTAAGCTTCAGTCTTGGCAGATATTTCATAAGGAATGCCTATAACGTCTTACAGCTCCACACAAGCAGACGACCTTCTGAGTAATTAATTTTACCATATTAGTTAAGGTTTCATTTAGGGGTGCTGCAAGACCTTGACTAAGAGGTTCAAGAATCTCCTTTCAACCACATCTTGTTAGTAATACAGTATATGTAACCATTAAACATGAGGTATGAAGCTTATCTAAGCCTTCAAAGATCTATTTTCTTCATAAAAAGGCCACATCTACCCTCTTACTAATGTTGTACTTTACTTTCGCATAATCATAATTTTGAATCAAAATTCGCAATTATGATGCCAAATCATCAAGTAAAATATCTGGCAAAACCGTCATTAATTTTTCCCAGAACCAGAATTACGTTCTATAATTTCACAAGTATGCGTAATTACTCGGCAATGCAAAATTTGGTTCTTTGGGAACAAGTAGAAAACATGTTTTTTGGGGGGGGGGGGTTTCGAACAGACCTTATAGTTTTTAAGAAAGTTGAATTAATAAAATTTAATTACATTTTTTTTACGAGACCTTGGTAAAAACAGGTTGCAAGAGGTTCAGAAGTGCTCATGTTTGCTACACAGCAATTACAGTTAAGGCACCTGTTTTTTCACTGACCTGAGGAAGTGGTCAAGCACCCTCAAAAGGTGTTGCCAATTTTTTAATAGACTGGTCCAAATTTTACAAGAGTCTCTGTTTATAAGATCAACAGCTTTGTTTGCTTGTCTTTTATGCATTGGGCGCCTCCACCGCTGTCTTAAGTGTCTCATCATACCTCTTTAAAGGTGATAGTTTTTTAGATTGTCTTAAAGAACATTCAGAGTGTGACCGCCCAGTTCCTGTCACAGACCTGGAAAACCGAGCAGAGACGGTTAATTTACCGCCTGCTCTGACAGTAGTTGCAAGGATTTGTAATCTATCTTTGTGAGTGTATACATCTTTAGCGTGTTGCTTTTCCAAATCTGACACAATACTGCACCATTGGGCTGTTGGTCTCCTTTTATGTTTTAGATGAGCCTGGGTTACAATCACAAGAATAATCAACATAAGCTAAGTAATAAAGGAGTCTGGAAAAAAGGGAATTTCCTCTTGTAGAACATCTGTAAGATTACAGATATACTTTACTACTACTTAATTACATCAGTAAAATATTGGTAGCCTTTGCCGATATTTTACTATGATATAACCTAACCCTATTCTCAAAAAATAATAATAATAATAATCTGAACATTTGTATAGCGCTTTTCTCCTGCCGGACTCAAAGCGCTCAAGAGCTGCAACCACTGGGACGCGCTCAAGAGGCCACCCTGCAGTGTTAGGGAGTCTTGCCTTGAACTCCTTACTGAATAGGTACTGACTCTAGCCAGGATTTGAACCCTGGTCTCCCATGTCAAAGGTGGTGCCCTTAACCAGTACTCTAGAACCCTCCCTCTACTGATACCTAACCCTTAAAAATCAGGTGGCGCCCCGTGTCACCTAAACTTAACCTATGCCCCCCGCTTTGTAATGCTGCAATTTGCATAGTGAGAAGACTCCAATTTTATCGGATGCCTACATTTGCCTGAATTTACCTTAACCACTTGAGGACCCACCCTTTACCCCCCCTTAAGGACCAGCGCTGTTTGTTTGGATCTGTGCTGGGTGGGCTCTGCAGCCCCCAGCACAGATCCGCGGCCACACAGAGCGATCAGATCGCCCCCCTTTTTTCCCCCCTATGGGGATGATGTGCAGGGGGGGTCTGATCGCTCCTACTTGCAGGCATTTTGCGGGGGGGGGCACCTCAAAGCCCCCCCCGCGGCGACATTCTCCCCCCTCCCTCTCCTACCTGCTCCCCCGGGAGATCTGGGCTGCACAGGACGCTATCCGTCCTGTGCAGCCAGTGACAGGCTGTCTTCTGTCACATGGCGGCGATCCCCGGCCGCTGATTGGCCGGGGATCGCCGATCTGCCTTACGGCGCTGCTGCGCAGCAGCGCCGTACAAATGTAAACAAAGCGGATTATTTCCGCTTGTGTTTACATTTAGCTTGCGAGCCGCCATCGGCGGCCCGCAGGCTATTCACGGAGCCCCCCGCCGTGATTTGACAGGAAGCAGCCGCTCGCACGAGCGGCTGCTTCCTGATTAATCAGCCTGCAGCTGGCGACGCAGTACTGCGTCGCTGGTCCTGCAGCTGCCACTTTGCCGACGCACGGTATAAGCGTGCGGTCGGCAAGTGGTTAATTGCAGCAAATCCTAATTTTTAGAATGGATGCTTATGGCGGCACTTTTTCCAAGTCAGCTCCTGTGCCTATTTTTCTGGCTTTGGCCTGCCATATTTAAATCTATATTAACTATGCTTAAGACATTTCAGTCAAAAAAAAAAACTTGTTTAGGATTCATAATAGTTTAGGATCATTGTGGAAAAGGCTAAGACATGGATGAGGGCCTCCTTGCTATCGTTATACTGTGGGAGTTTTCCTCCACTTGTTCGTAGAACATGACGTTAGATGTGAATGATTCTCTCTCTCCGATCAGAACACAGATAGCAATAAAAATGGAATACACCTGTTTCTAACTCAAGCAGCAATGAGGTAAGAAAAAGCCCCTAAAGCTAGCCAAAAGACTAAACTTTGGGTACATGTCTTCCTGAAAGCTTGTACATCTAAGAGAGGAAACAAAACTAACTAAACCAAAACTAATAGGAAAATGTTATGTTGGATCTGTCGTCAGTCATTCAGATAAAAATAATGGCTGTGGAACTAGCTTAAAAGGAATATAAGCCACAGGAGGCCATTAGCTATAGCCTGGTGCAACCAGTTTCACCCTCATTAAAGTTGTGCAGAGTAACCCCTCCCATGAACTCCCAAGGGATTAATAGATCCGAGGGTCAATTAATTGATCTATTAGTCCTGCGGGAGTCCAGGGAAAAAGAACGGAGGAGAGGGGGGATTACAACATGAATGAGTGTAACATGCTTTGTGCAGCATTATACACAGTTTCTGTGAAGTGGTTTGTAATGGTGGTTGACTAATGACCCCCTGCAAAACACGTTAGTTGAGGTATTCTGCTGTTTATGCCTGGGTAACTAAATTAAATACTTCTATAAAGTTAATCTTGCAAGGTTGAGTTTGTCAGTAGTTGTCTCTCTACTTTTTTATTCAGAACTTAAAAAAGAAGGAGCCTGAAGCCTCTTAGTGGTTTGTGGTTTGCATGCAGGTCTGGATTTACATCACAGGAGCCTATAGGCACAGATGTCCTGGCACTGTAGACTATACCCTCCATGATTCTACAAACCTTCGCTGAACTGCAACACAAGCTTGCTGCCTGTTCCATCTGTCACTTCTCCCTTACTTTCCTTGCCTATCATATGGAGCTACAGATGCCCCTTAGTATTAGGTAACCAGAAGTACCTTCAATATTAAGTTGCCCCCGATTGAAGGGAGACCTTGTCAGTGGAATGCCGAGAGCAGGGTGAGTAACCTCTCATTTACACTCCACTAAGGACTTTGCATAGGGAAGGAGGGAGAGAGGCACTCAAGGAGCAGAATTAGCCACCTTTTTATCATCAGTGCCTGTAGGCACATGCCTACCGTGCTTTATGGCAAATTCGTCCCTGCCTGCAGGAACGCTCACACATTATTCCATATGGAGGTGATGTACTATATGCTGTTTTTGGTATTAGTGTGTGACATCCGATGGAAAGTAGGCATATATTTGACTGATACAGTGGAAATTGGTGGTAGAAGCTGGGGATTAGGGATGAGTAATGAAATACAAATAAAGTTGATACAGATTGATGCAAATGTATGTAGCTTGAAAACGGATGAATCAAATCCCACCTCAGCAGGATTTGATTGGTCCATTTTCAAGCTGCATACATTTACGTAAAACATTTTGCATAAATCTGCATCAACTCAGCAATAATTTGCACCATCCCTAGTATACAGAAGTTTGCCCTTCAGATAAGGAATGAAGTATGCTTGGTGTTCCACCACACAGAGCAGATAGCTGGTTTTAGCAATCTTACTGCTGATTGTTAGGCTAGACTAGAAGTCTTGCAATGCGTCCAATAGGACACATGCAAGACATTTGGAACACATAGAAGACAGCGGACATATGGGTAAGTAACCCCCTCTCTCCCAGCCGCAGAGCTGAGGCAATTAAGCCTCATTTTAATCACGAATTTGAGTAGTGAACTACTCGTGAGCACATCCCTGGAGGATACATACATAGACATATAACTGTGGCAGGGATTAAATAGTGAATCCCTCTGAGGGACAGTTAAGTGACAAGACAATATACTCTGTAAAGCTCTGCGGAAGATCTTGGTGCTATATAAATACTAGATAGTAGTAATAATAATAATAATAATAAGGTGGTGAGGTAGCATATGGGAGACTATTAGGAAATCAAGAGCGAATTGGAAATTTTTGGTCAGTTTACATGAAGTGGGAGGCAGCTATAAGTATACCGAGATAACAATATTCACAACATTTTTCAACAATAAAAGTTGCCCTGACATCCATTACCCAGTTTTTCAGGCACTAGAATAGTAGCACTGAGTGGATATGTATGCATCATTCAATGCAGGAGCGTAATTACAAGAGAGAAGCCCCTACGACTTCAGGGATGTCCAAAGCTGAAAGAGGGCCCCAACTACTACTCCACCTCCACCATAAAGGGTTCCAGGCTCCAGATCAGGTGTTTTGTGGCTACACTTGCTATGGGTGTGAAGAAGATCACGATGGCCACACTTGTTTTATGACCCTTGCGAGATGGGCCCCCTGGCTGTGAAGGTCACCAGTGGTAGGCAAGGGAACAGGTGTGAGCATTTGGGGGCCCCATCATCAAAGTTTTACACCCCTGATTCAATGCTGAGTTTTCATCCTCCTCCCATTAAGCAATGGTGAAAGTAGCTTACCTATGTATCGTATCCTGAAACCCTTCTTGTTGGTTCCATGATCCGCTGACCACCTTAAGAAAACTTCATGCCCGCTGCTGGTAACGTTGAATGTAGAAGAATAATCCCCACTTAAGGAAATCAGCAGTGGGTAGTGGCTGTTTGGTCCTGTTCCGAATAAAAATTTGCCGATTAGCATATGCAAGAAACGTTCCCAGCCAAGACAAGTGCATTATACGAGATGTCATTAACAGAACAAAGGCATTGAATTAGACTCAAGTGCGTAATGTTCCATTACCGTCAAAGGCTTCCAGCACGTCAAACTCCTTTTCAGTATGGAAAAATTCAAAGATTAAGGTTATATTGTATCCCTTCTCCACACTAATGCTCCAGGCGCACATCTGAAGATTGGGGTAGCTGTCAGGAAAGCCGGGACTTAGGATGATACCTGTCGAGTCCAGGCGCATCTCATTGGCTGGGCACAGCACTGGAAAGGACAAAGAACATACAGGCTTCATAAAGAAAAGGCGTTATCTCACCTTGCAGCTGTTCACACACTTCTTCTAGAAATTAAATTAATGTGAGGCGTTCTTATAGGCGATCAACTTGCAGAGGGAGCCCTAGTATAAATTATTATTACCATATGCGCATGCAGAAAAATTGAAATAAAGCCATTTTCACTACAGCTGACTGGGAGATGGAGGAATCTGATAAAGGTACATTAATTTGTTTATTTTTTTACTCTCAATATCATCAACATATCACACTACACATTGGGCCATGTGCAATTCACTTTTTCACCTGAGTTTTCTCCTAGGAGATAATTTTTCATCTTCACATTAAAATACATTTTCAGCACTTTTCAACTACAAAAATAAAAAAAAGTTAATGACTGTAAGGACTATCAAAATTATTTTGAGCATTTTCTTGCTTTCTGATGGCTTAAAATGCATTTTATTGACAAATTTAAAAATATCACACAGGAGAAAACGCTGGAGAAAAAAATGAATTGCATATAGGCCATTATGGGGTTCAAAATACCAAAGTGGTGATTTTCTTTTTGTAGGGTTTGTTCAAGTGCAAAAAAATGCAGTCTTGTAGAGATCCTCATTGTCTGACCCCATTCTTTACACTGATTGGGTCATGCCCATAGATGCACACAGTCAATATGGAATTGCACTGCCACACCCAGACTAGTGGCAATGGCAGGCATTGCTTTCTTTGCAATGTTTGATGTTCCTACTTCTGTGCAATGTTCTGTACTCCGATACCAATATCAACAAGCCCTAAATTCTGCCTCTTTCACACTTCTTGCTTTCCATTGCAATGGGATTATTCTTCAATTGCACCTTAATGGTTACAAAAAGGGGCGCCGCACCTTAATGGTGTGGCAGGAGCATACTATGAGGCTTACATTACCAAGAAAGTAAGGCTCCTTTCACGCTTACGCCAAGATCGGCGCATAGTAACACAGATAGCTCTATCTGCTAGCTTTCCAGCGGGGACCTCAGGCAACACCGCTACTGCACACGTCCCCTGGCCTCCTCTTTAGGCAGGGACTCTCCGCTCCAGCCACCCCACCACTGCTGCCAGGACGCTGCAGCCGACCACCAGGTGAGAGCTCTGCTCGCTGGGCCCATATTCCAGGCGTTGATGCTGCATTGCACTGCTAAGGATAGGACTGTATTGCACTGCCATGGGGTCAGGCTGTACTGCACTGCACACACGATGGACTGTATTGCACTGTACTGCTCATGAAATGGACCGTATTGCACTGCATATATGATGGACTGTTTTGCACTGCTCAGGTGATGGTCTGTATTGCACTGCTTATGTGTGGGACTGTATTGCACTGCTTATGTGTGGGACTGTATTGCACTGCTTATGTGTGGGACTGTATTGCACTGCTTATGTGTGGGACTGTATTGCACTGCTCATGTGTGGGACTGTATTGCACTGCTCATGTGATGGCCTGTATTGCACTGCTCATGTGACGGCCTGCATTGCGCCGCACACGTGAGGGACCGTACTGCACGGCACAGGTGATGGACTGTATCGCACGGCACAGGTGATGGACTGTATCGCACGGCGCAGGTGATGGACTGTATCGCACGGCACATGTGATGGACTGTACTGCACTGCACATGTGATGGACTATACTGCACTGCACACGGGATGGACTGTATTGCACTGCACACGGGATGGACTGTATTGCACTGCACACGGGATGGACTGTATTGCACTGCACATGGGATGGACAGTATTGCACTGCACACGGGATGGACTGTATTGCACTGCACACGGGATGGACTGTATTGCACTGCACATGGGATGAACTGTATTGCACTGCACATGTGATGGTTTATATGGCAGCACACAAGGGATGGCTGTCTTGTGCGACTCACAGGAGGGACTGTATTGAACTACTACTTGCTGAACAATTATTGCACGAGGCCGCAGCGACCGCGAGGCACCCATGCCTCCCATGCCTCTCAACCCACACGCATCACCTACACCATGCCCCCTCAACTCACACGCACCACCTACACCAGATCACAGCTCCTAAAATGGGAGCCTAGCACAGCCCTGCACCCAGAGGACAGGCCACTGTTTGACTCTGTCTGGAGCCACATCCAAAAAAATCACTGCTCCTGGGTCAGGGCCCCGCTGGGGCCAGCGACGGAGAGGCTGTCGTGCCGGCGCCCATGCGAGACTGAGAAGGAAAGGACTGCGATCAGCCATCCCCGCTGTCCTCCTGGCAAATGTCTGCTCTCTCTCAAACAAGTTGGACGAACTGCGGCTCCTCAGCAACAAGAGGGAACTTCACAGCAACACCCCAGTTCTCTGCTTCACAGAATCATGGCTCCACGACAACATCCCTGATAGTGCCCTCCATCTTCCTGGCTTAAGCATCATCCGGGCAGACCGGGACAGCGCGCTCTCTGGGAAAAGCAAAGGGGGTGGCATCTGCTTCTACATCAGCTCCGCCTGGTGCCCCAACACCTCGGTTCTTGGCAAGAGATGCTCCCCAGATCTGGAACTCCTTCTGGTTAACTGCAGACCTGTATACTCACAGAAGGAATTTTCCTCCTATGTCCTTGTTGGGGTGTACATTCCTCCTGACGCTGATGTCAAAACGGCTCTGCGCGTGCTCAGCGACACCATCACACAGTGGGAGTCGTCCCTTCCGGACTCGTTATTCATTTTCTTAGGGGACTTCAACAAGGCCAACCTACGACATGAACTTCCGCGCTACCACCAGCACATCACCTGCCCCACCAGGAACGCCAACACTCTGGACCACTGCTATACGGTCCTGAAAGATGCCTACAAGGCAACCCCGCGAGCTGCACTGGGCTCATCGGACCACTGCATCATTCACCTAATACCCACCTACAGGAGACGCCTGGAAACCGCAAAACCAGTCCTAAGATCCAGCAAAGTCTGGTCGGAGGAGGCTAAACAACAACTTCAAGCCTGCTTCGACTGCACGGACTGGAAGGCTCTGGAAACACCGAACCTAGATGAGTGGGCAGACATTGTATCCTCGTACATCAGCTTTTGCGAGGAGCAGTGTGTACCAACAAAAACCCGCAAACACTACCCGAACGACAAACCTTGTTTCTCCAATAAACTTCGGCATCTGCGCAGAAGCAAGGAACTGGCGTTCAAGTCTGGCAACCAGGAGGAGTATAGGAGGGCAAAAAACATCCTAAACAAGGAACTGAGGGCCGCCAAAAAGAACTACGCTGTAAAACTGGAACAGAACCTCTCCTCAAGGGACAAACGATCTGTCTGGAAGGGACTCAAGGCTGCCACGAACTACAAGCCCCCTCCGCAGCATGCAACTCCCAGCATCGAGCTTGCTGAGAACCTCAGTGAGTTCTATTGCAGATTTGAGAATCCAGCAAGGTCCCCAGAGCCTCCGGCCACCCCCTCTGACTTAGAACCCCCACATCCATGCCCACCCCCCCTAGAGGTGTATGAGGAAGACGTCAGGAAACTCCTGTCAGGGATTAATGCAAGGAAAGCCTCAGGCCCAGATGGAGTGTCACAAGCTTGTCTGAAAACCTGCGCACAGCAGCTTGCTCCTATTCTCTCATCCATCTTCACCAAATCCATCCAGGAAGGCAGGGTCCCTGCTTGCTTCAAGAGGTCCACAATCATCCCGGTCCCCAAAAAACATGGTGTTTCAGACCTCAACAATTTCAGGCCGGTGGCTCTCACATCGGCCATCATGAAATCCTTTGAAAGCCTGGTTTTGCCTTCCCTCAAGCAATCAACCGAGTCCCTGCTGGACCCATTTCAGTTTGCATATAGAGCAAACAGGTCCACCGACGACGCCATAAACATCTGCCTGGAGGTTGTAAATGAACACCTGGACAGACCTGACTCATACGCCAGGATCCTTCTACTTGACTTTAGCTCGGCGTTTAACACCATCAGCCCCCAGATACTTCAAGAAAATCTTGCTGCCCTTGGGGTCCACCCCACCATCCGCCTCTGGATCACAGACTTCCTAAGCAATAGATCCCAGGCCGTCAAGCTAGACACTATCATCTCCCAACCAAGGACCACCAACACAGGGGCCCCCCAAGGATGCGTACTGTCGCCGTTCCTATTCTCCCTATACACTAACAATTGCAGGTCCACCGCGGACTCCGTCAAAGTCCTCAAGTTCGCTGACGACACCACCATCGTTGGCCTCATCTCTGGGAATGATGAGCAGGAGTATCGCCACCAGATCGACAGAATTTGCCACTGGTGTAGGGAGAACGGGCTGGTCCTCAACACTACAAAAACAGTTGAGATGATTGTCGATTTTAGGAAACGTGCTACCACTCCACCCCCGATCAGCATTGACGGCACGACAGTTGAGAACGTCCCCTGGGCACGCCTCCTTGGCACGACAATCTCTAAGGACCTGACTTGGAAGGCCAACACTACCTAAACCCAGAAAAAAGCCCAGCAGAGGCTATTTTTCCTACGCCAACTAAAGAAGTTCGGTATGGCCCGTGAGCTCCTGACGAGCTTCTACACTGCCACAATTGAATCTGTCCTCTGCTCCTCCATCCTGGTCTGGTATGCTGGCTCCTCCGCCAGCGACAGACACAAACTGCAGAGGGTCATGAGATCATCAGAGAGAATCATCGGGGAACCACTCCCCTCTCTTGACCAAATTTTCAACTCCAGACTGCGCTCCAGAGCTCAAAAAATCGCTAATGACCCGTCCCACCCCGGTTTCTGCTTTTTTAGTAGGCTCCCCTTAGGCCGGAGATTCCGATCCATCTACTCCAGGACTACAAGGCACAGGAACAGTTTCTTCCCCTCAGCCGTAAACTATCTTAACTATCTGAACTCTTAGAACTCTCCTCATGCAAACACGACAAGTCTGGTAGCACCTAGGCTGACTGCACACTTCATATATACGTGTTCAAATGTGTTCAAATGTGTCCAATGCTGTAACTGTATCTATATATATAATAGAGTAAGTGCCTCAACCTTCGAGCAAGAAGAAGAAGTACTTTGCATGAGAAAATGTATGCGTGCTCAATCACCAAGTTTTAGGCTTGTTTTCCACGGACTGTTGAGCTGTGTGCTCAGCAAGCAGTTACCAGGCAGCAGTAAGCAGTTACCAGGCAGCAGCAAGCAGTTACCAGGCAGCAGCAAGCAGTTACCAGGCAGCAGCAAGCAGTTACCAGGCAGCAGCAAGCAGTTACCAGGCAGCAGCAAGCAGTTACCAGGCAGCAGCAAGCAGTTACCAGGCAGCAGCAAGCAGTTACCAGGCAGCAGCAAGCAGTTACCAGGCAGCAGTGAGCAGATACCAGGCAGCAACAAGCAGTTTCCAGGCAGCAGCAAGCTGTTACCAGGCAGTAGTGAGCAGTTGTAAGAGTTTGAGAGGCATGTTACTGTCTATCAACTGTCCGTGGAAAAGAGGCCTACCCTAGCAAGTCTGACTTTGCAAATCTGGCCTAATTGGCTATTCATGAGGCAATGCTCATGCAAATATGCATTTGCTTTTGCATGCCAAACTATGCAGGATCAAAAAACCAATACTGCAAAGCGGTCGCCCTGCTACATGCCAGTGATGAGCGAAAATGCAAAAATTTGTTTCGATAAATTTTTACCGAATTTTCGCCTAATTTCGTTTTGACAGGCAAATTTTCCATCTAATTTTTTCACGTTAATTTTCGCCTAAGGCCAGTCATTTTCGCATTACTTGCGTATGATTGCGGACATTTTCCACATAAGGGCATTAGCGCCCGCATTCAGAGAAGTTTCTTGCGCATTATTGCGGGCAATTTTCGGTATAAACGTCCACATAGATTGAATTTCCATGCGAATTATTGTGGACATTTTTCCGCATAAGGGCATAAGCATCCGCATACAATGAATTTTCGATGCTGGTTGAAAACGCAAATATTTCTGAAGATTTTCGTGAAAATTCGCCAAAAAACGAAAACGGGATTTTCGAGGCGAAAATTCGCAAGCACTAGCCAGGAGCGCCACGGGGAGGATTCCCAATGCCCCCCTTTAATACAACCGGGGGGACCACAGGGTCCCAGGCTCTCTCACTGCCTGGGAACCACAGCGACACCCCGGAGGGGGAGGCGCAGGCAACCCCCCCCCCCAAGCGTGCCCTGCGTCGGGGAGAGCCGTCCACACCCACCTCCCAATATTAAAAACAGGCACTTACCTTAACGTCCATTGCGTTCTGCTACATGCGCATTAACTTGGGGGCACCACATGAGAAAGGAGTGAAGCATGGGTCACCCCGAGCTTTAGAGCTCAGGGCTGGCTCACATACAGCACTCCAGAGGGGGGGGGGGGAGGACAGGTGCAAACAACTCACTCCAGGGCTCACACCACCGGAGCAAGCCATCCACCACCTGCCTCCAAAGGATACAAACTGCAAAAAATGCTTTCCATGAGAAAAATTAATGCGCATGTAGCAGAACGCAATTGACGTTACGGTAAGTGCCTGTTTTTAATATTGGGAGGTGGGTGCAGACGGCTCTCCCTGGCGCTGGCCACGCTTGGGGGGGTCGCCTGTGGCACCTAGCCTCCCCCTCCGGGGTGCCGCTGTGGTTCCCGCGGTCCCTCCGGTTGTATAAAAAGGGGGCATGGGGAATCCTCCCTGTGGCGCTCCTGGATAGTGCTAATGTAGCATGTAGCAGTGTTCCTTGCGAATTTTCGCCTAAGTCATTTTCACATCGAAAATCCTGTTTTCGTTTTTTGGCGAATTTTCACGAAAATCTTCAGAAATATTTGTGTTTTTGACCAGCATCGAAAATTCATTGTATGCGGATGCTTATGCCCTTATGCGGAAAAATGTCCACAATAATCCGCATGGAAATATAGACTATGAATGTATTTTGTAGGTACTGATCTTTTGCAGGAACGGATCTTTTGCAGATAATGATCTTTTGAATGTGTACAGCAACTTTGTGTGCAGCATCTTGCAAATATTTCTATCTAATGGGGAGTGCAGCTCAATAGAATAGACTGTGTAGGTGTGGCTCTGATACTACATGGAAGGGGGTAAAATTGGTCTGTGATCTTTCATTTTTCCAAAGACTTTTATCTGATGTGTGTACCGACCTTTATTCTTCTTGCTTCAAGGTTGAGGCACGTACTCTATTAGATAGATAGAAGATGCGGCGTATGCTACGACGCGGGACGGCTAGTCCTTTATATTGTCTGTCTGCTTACATGTATGTATCGTTTGCCCTGCTCGTTCTCACACTAGCCCTGTACTTGCCAAACCCAATTCCGGGCACGGCCCAGTCGTGCTTGGCGAAATAAAAGATTCTGATTCTGATGAGGCTAGCACATTGCTTATAGTGCGGTACGGCCTATATCAGGGCAACGCAAGAGCAGGGGCATAACTGGGGGGGGGGGGAGGAGCAGCCCCTGTGACAGTAGTAAGGCCCAGAGGTGTGTGTCCTATATATCCTTGTGGACACACTTCTAAAAGAGAGAATCTCTTTCGTTGCTCACCCGACTGAAGCCTTTACATTGCAGAACACCACAAGCAATGTGATAGCCCCATAGGGTAGGCTGACCATATTTTGATTTCCAAAAAAGAGGACGATCACAACAGCATGTGGGCGTGGTCATGGGTGGGGCCAAATATACAAGACCTTAGCAGTTTGCTGTCCAACTTCGCGGGCATGGAGGGCAGTTTTTTTTCCAGACCACATGGTGGAGGGCCGACTGACCACAAAATGCAATCAGATTCGCAGAAGATTTCCCCACAAAATGCAATGAGATTGGCAACAGATTTCCCCACAAATGGAATCCGATTGGCAGCATATTTCTCTACAAATGCAATGAGATTGGCAACAGATTTCCCCACAAATGCAATAAGATTGGCAACAGATTTCCCCACAAATGCAATAAGATTGGCAGCAGATTTCCCCACAAATGCTATAAGATTGGCAGCAGATTTCCCCACAAATGCTATAAGATTGGCAGCAGATTTCCCCACAAATGCTATAAGATTGGCAGCAGATTTCCCCACAAATGCTATAAGATTGGCAGCAGATTTCCCCACAAATGCAATAAGATTGGCAGCAAATTTCCTCACAAATGCTATAAGATTGGCAGCAGATTTCCCCACAAATGCTATAAGATTGGCAGCAGATTTCCCCACAAATGCAATAAGATTGGCAGCAGATTTCCCCACAAATGCAATAAGATTGGCAGCAGATTTCCCCACAAATGCTATAAGATTGGCAGCAGATTTCCCCACTAATGCAATGAGAATTGCTCCCACAGGCCACACAGCACCAGCGTGACAGATCTTATCTGGGGTTTCTTCCTGCTCTTTGCAGCCTATGTGTCCCTCACCTCAGCCCTGCTCCCAGGAGTTATCCTGGGGTCCCCTCCATAGCAGCCGGGGACCTGGTGAGGTTGGCCAGTTCTGCAACTGCACACAGCCATGCCGCCTGCGCATAATGCTCCCGGCCACACCAGGTCGCCAAATGCTACGGAGAGGACCCCAGAATGGCGTCTGGGAGTAGAGGGACACATAGGCTGCAAGGGGCAGGAGGAAGCCCCAGATAAGATCTGTTTGTTTTTTATAAAAAGCCTTGATGTTTCCTTTAAATGCAATGTACCAGTGCTGCAACATGCTGATTCATTCAGCTAATACCAGCAATGAAAGGGTTACAGGAGACAGATGTGGGCTGTGCTAGCAGGGCTTGCCTGTTCAATGCACAGAAGACAAATGGAGAGAAGAGGTGTCCGCTTACCAATTAGAGTGTCTGTGGTGTCTGCACGGCTAGTGTCCCTGTCCCATCGGAGCTTCAAGAGCCAGGATGCTCGGACTGAGCTGAGGGGGACACTTGGCACTCTAGGAGCACGCTGCAGACACGAGGCAGGACTGGACTCTTCGGGGAGTCTCTGCCATTTCAAATGAGGATAGGTGCACCATGCTATCTCCGCATCTCCTCGCTGGCTGTGTCTGGCCCCGACCCGACCTCCTCTGTCCTCCATCCTTCTCTTCCTCCGGGCCAGCGAATTCTCCAGTCCACCCCTGGGCGGAGCAGGGCAGTGCAGCAGGGATTGATTGCCAAAGAGCCGTTTGGGGAGCCGAACATGAGTCAGAAGAGTCGCTTGCAGAGACAGTGTCTCTGCAAGCGGCTCTTCTGACTCGTGTTCGGCTCTCTGTCTCTGCAAGCGGCTCTTCTGACTCCAGTTCGGCTCTCTTGCTCTGCAAGCGGCTCTTCTGCCGCTGGTGTTCAGCTCCTGTTCGGCTCTCTCACCGGACAATTCAAAATCCCGGCAGGACGGCCCGAACAGGTCTGAAAAAGTGGACCTGTCCGGGCAAAAGAGGACGCCTGGTCAGCCTACCATAGGGCTACCATTGCTTCTGCGTCGCTATGCACCAATTTTGTGTAACAGGACGCATTTTAAGCAATACCAGTTGCCTGGCTGTCCTGCTGATCCTCTGCCTCTAATACTTTTTGCCCTAGACCCACAGCATGCATGCAGCCGATCAGGTGTTTCTGATATTTTTGTCAGATCTGACAAGATTAGCTGCATGCTTGTTTCTGGGGCGAGTCTGCAGGCAGATAGCTGAGCAGGGCTGCCAGGCAACTGGTATTGCTTAAAAGGAAATCAATATGGCAGCCTCTACTGTATATACCTCCCACTACAGTTCTCCTTTAAAGCATGCTTAAAGGTTGTCACTTGTCACCAGCTAGAAATCAGTCCCAATCAGTGTTTTGTCATTTAGATTAAAAAGGAATTTAAACTAATGATTGAAAACTAACAATCAGTAGCTGATACCCCCCTTTCCTCAAGAAATCTTTTCCTTTTCTCAAATAGATCTTTGGGGGTCTGTATGGCTGATATTGGGGTGAAACCCCTCCCACAGTGTGATGTCATGACCATGGTTCTGACAGTTTACTGTCTGTGAACCTCGTTGCAATGTGGGAAATAATGGCTGGAGCAGTTAATAGTAGTGAGGCCAAAAATGGGAACAGCGGCTACCAGTTGGCAACTTAGCAGGCACCCATTTTTGGCCGTGGGGGATTATTAGTTGTTGGGGATGGGGTGGGCTAATAGTTGCGGGGGGGGGGGGGGAGAAGGTTATTAGTTGCCTGAGGGGGATGTTGCCAAATATTGTCAATATTTCACTATATCAATTAGGTTGTAGAATATCGGTATATTTACAGATACTACTGAAATAAAATGCTTATTTACCGTGTTCCGTTTGACGCCGCACCTAATTTAGCATACAGCGTTTTTCAAATGCATAACGGCTTTTTCCAACTGCCTAGCAAGTATCTCCCTCTATGCATAGAACTCTCAGTAACAAACATTCCGTACAGATATATATATAAAATAGCAGAGCGCTCAACAACAATCGACACAATTTCTCTCATCAAGTAGTCCAAAAAACCACATTAACACATAATGAGTCCTTTCGTTAGTGCAGACAGTTCATAATTCCTTTCACAGCTTAGGGGGTACTCTTCATAAAATACTTCAATAAAAGTTTGACATTATACACTGACCAGAATGATCAGCTAATCACTCAGGATCAGCAAAACACGCTTTTGGCCTAGCCAGTTATTTCCTTTTCCTCTCCTCTGGGGCTCCTCTTGTGCTCATATGTATATAAAAAATAAAGCAATAATAGTGTAATATTGCTATTGCAGTCGGGTATCTAATTTCCACCAGTGCTCCCCGCTTTATCACACTGTCACCAAGCGTACCTCCACCACTTAGCAAATACGCCTCTCACCAGATTCATTGGCCGACCTCTCACTGACCAGCAAAGCCAGCATGTGTAGAAACCTCCAGTTTTCAGTGTGGGATTAGCATGTCAGGTAAAACGTTCTGGTGAGCGCATAATGTCAAACTTTTATTGAAGTATTTTATGAAGAGTACCCCCTAAGCTGTGGAAGGAATTATGAACTGTCTGCACTAACGGAAGGACTCATTATGTGTTAATGTGGTTTTTTGGACTACTTGATGAGAGAAATTGTGTCTATTGTTGTTGAGCGCTCTTTTATATATATATTGCATTTAGAGTGTAGCACGCACTTTCAGCTCAGCGATCCAACAGAGTATTTACAAGGTTGATATCTGAGGAGCGCATAATATTTTGATATAAATATATTCCGTACAGATTACCTGGCAGAACTAAAGATGTCACCACCTGCAACAAATCTCAGAATGTAAAAGAGGGAGAGGAACGACTTTACGATAAGCAAACACTGACTAAATAATCTCTCAATGAATATTGTAAAAAAAATAAGCAATTTGATTCATTATGCTATTTTCACTTCAGTTCCTCTTTAAATCTGTTCATAATCTATTGCTTCCTATGAAACCAATCCATTAATGTTGATCAATTTAAAGTCGACTGCAGCTGTAACTAGAATGGTGAAAAATATAGATCACTTAGGTGGCAGGTAAGATGTTAGATGGCTAGTTTTATGCTGCATCGAGCTTTTGTCTGAAGTTTTAGAATTATTTCCTATCATAAGGCACCCATCAGCTACACCACCGAACGTGCCAAAACTCACGCAGACATCATTTCTCACCCTTCCGCAGTTGCCTGAGAAGCCCCAGACATCACTGCCTAATGAACCACCCTGAATGTTATGAGATATTATAACTACATTTAAGCCCAATATAATATACAATTTGTCACATATCTGCAAATTATACTTTTTTTGTCATTTCTCTGATGCGACAGATCAAGATCGTTTTGCCCGAAGATGTGTAATTTTCTCCTAAAAGACTAATATGAAATATGAGTTGTAAATTATCCAGACTTGCAACATTCCTGGAGGCTACTTAGATGTAAATATATTGGTATGATCTATTTATATGATCCTGCGTAATATGGAAGCTATAGAAGCACTGAGGTCCTCCTCAAAAATGTACAATAAAGGTAGTTCCTGCCATTTAATAAGTTAAATTCAACCACTAAATGAAGTTACTAATGATGCATCACCGCTGAATATGCAAATTATCCCTTGTTGTCTCTGTAAGCTATCCTCACCTCCAGAAACGCTGGGATACAATGATGTCTCCACTTGTTAAAGACCACGTCCAGCCAAAAAAAGGTCTGAATGGCAATACATACTGTATATGTAGAGATGGCTCAAACGGTTCGAACGCGAATTTTATGCGAGTTCGACCCCTATACTACATCGCAGTCAGCAGACACATGGCAGCCAATCAGGCTGCACTCCCTTCTGGAGCCCCCTCCCCCCCCCCCCCTATATAAGGCAGCAGCGTCGGCCAATTTGTCACTCTGTGTGCTGCAGTATTAGTGAGAGAAGGGAGAGGCATTGGAGAGATAGGGAAAGTTATAGTTAGGAGGTCTGTTAGCCTGCTCCTTGCTGATATTTGTTGATGAAAAGCACCCCAAAACAGCTCTTTTGAGAGCTAATGTTCTCGTGATGAGTTTTTTTTGTGTGGCCCACTGACACTGAATATACAGCCCTGTCTGTCGCAGCTGGCCCTTGCTAATTGCTATACTGTGCCAGGCCCAGCACATTCAGTGCCTAGTGTGGCTGCTGTACATTGAATTATCATACCAGTCACTGCATACCTTTAACTGCATCTGTGTGACCGCACGCTGTTTTCTATACCAATCAATGCATACCTTTCACTGCATCTGTGTAACCGCACGCTGTTTTATATACCAGTCGCTGCATACCTTTCACTGCATCTGTGTGACTGCACGCTGTTTTATATACCAGTTGTCAGTGCATCCATTTTTACTGCACCTGTGTGTCTACACATTGTTATACCAGCAGTCCCTGCATATCTTTCACTGCACCTGTGTGACTGCACATTGTTATACAAGCAGTCACTGCAACCTTTTCAATGCACCTGTGTGACTGCACATTGTTATACCAGCAGTCACTGAATACCTTACACTGTACATTGTTATACCTGCTGATTGGAGGGAAGGGACGCGGGTGGGGACCGATGCTATGCAGGAGGCGGGGAGAGCCGAGACTGACATTACAAAAGTAAACACAGCCCGCTGTGACATGCTGCGTGTCGGCAGCGCGGTGGTGATTTATGGGGGAGAGCGGAGCACAGGGGGAACTTAGGGGGGATTGAAATAGCAACAGAGGCTGGGCAATATAAGCAGACCCAGAATCTGAGTGCAGATTTCATTCTTAGAACTCCACCTCGGGTTCTCTTTAACACACACCACCTCATCTTCCTCAGCTTCCGCACGGAAGCGTGACATATCTTCCTCCTCCTGCTCTGATTCTGGCACCCCACTTAACACTCAGCCGGCACCCATCACCAAAGTGCCATCATCCCAGGGCTCAGCAGTGTGGACATTTTTTTGTTTGTCTGCTGCAGATGAGAGCGATGCCATCTGTACTCTCTGCCACCGAAAATTGAGTCGTGGAAAGACCAAGACCCGCATAGTGACAACTGCCTTACGAAGCCACATGATAAAAAGCACAAACTGCAATGGGATGACCACCTGAGGAAAAGCAGCACACAAAAGCTAAGCCACACACCACAGTGGAAGATACCAGGCCGCAATTATTTCTCAAAAAATGTGATACCCAAACTGTACCGTGATGTTGAAAGGCAAGTGGTGTCATCTCTGGCACACAGCATTTGGTCAAGGGTCCATCTGATCATGGATGCCTGGTCTGCAAAGCATGGTCAGGCCTGCCCAAAGACTAAGTCAGTCCCAACACACAGCATCTCTGCCTGCACGCTGTGTGACTTTTTAAGGCTGCTGCTAGCAGCGGCCGCTAACAAAAACAATAATAATTTTTTCTGGTGCGTGTACATGCCTGCCTAATTTTTCTGGCTGCACTGCGGCTGCAACAACAACAAAAAAAGGCATGTGCATGTGTCAATTCCTCTTTGTGATCGTTACCTTACTGCGGTGAAGGGGCTTGCATATCACAATGAAGCAATGACCGGCTATATAAGTGTGTTGGGGGGCACACCTGACCCAAGATAATAAGGTTGTTGCTTCATTGTGGACAGACAAAAGTCAATCAGCTGGATACTCAGTCATTGTTGTTCTGTCATTGAGCTACCTCAGCCCAACCATATGGGCTTGAAAATGCCATCGCCTGTACTCTCGCCATGGTGCGCACCAGTCCACCACGTCCATCACTACACAAACAGCTGTTTGCGGTGCGTTACATGGTGAGTTTGGTCTGTCAGTGTGAAGCAGTACACTAATTACACTCCCTGATTGATGTATACACACGCAAGATGTTTTAAAGCACTTTATGTCTCCAATTTAGCAATGCAATGTGATTTCTGCCCTTAAAACTGTCAAAAACACACAGGCACTGTGAACAGGTATGCAGTGACTGGTATTGCAAATATGCAGCTGTCCCACACAGGTGCAGTGAAAAGGTAATCACTGAATGTGCTGGGCCTTGCACAGTATAGCAATTAGCAAGGGCCAGCTGCGACTGACAGGGCTGTATTTGCAAGTGTCAGTGGGCCACACAAAAAAAAAAACACATCAAAAGAACATTAGCTCTCAAAAGAGCTGTTTGGGTGCTTCTTAGCAATAAGTATCAGCAAGGAGCATAATTGCATAATCCCTAATCTGTGCAGCAACCTCTCTCCCTTCTCTCACTTCCTACGCAGCACACAGCGTGAGGAAATGGCCGACGCTGCTGCTTTTTATTGGGGGGGGGGGGGGGCTCCAGGAGGGACTGTAGCCTTATTGGATGCCCTGTGTTTGCTGACTGTGATGTAGAGGGTCAAAGTTTAGCCTAAAGATGTAGTATAGGGGGTGGGTCAAACTTGCATAAAGTTCACGGTTCATAGCGAACGCGAACCACCGATGTTCGCGCAAATCGGTTCACATGCGAACCGTTCCTGCCATCTCTATGGGAGATGACAGAAAATGGTTAGAGAGTGAATGTGAGGAATAAAATAGAGAGAGAAGTTATGGGGGTGTTATTATTAACATTTATTTTTCTATCAGGCAGAGAGGTGGGCAGAAATGGTGGAAAAACGATTAGTTCTGTTTTACTCATATTAACTTTGAGAAGTGAGAGGTTGTGAAAGAGGATATAAAAGCAGACAAGCAGTCAGGAAAACTTGTGGGGAGGGACTTAAAGTCTGGGGCCGAGAGGAACAGTTGTGTATCATCTGTACTGTATATACTGTATGTGGTATTGAATACCCAAATGACTTGATTAAGTTCCCAAGACCTACAATTCATTACAACACATACAATTCATTATATTATACGTTTTTTTTTTTTCGCTTTAGGTTTGCTTTAACACACAGCTTGTGCCATGCTGTTACAAGGTGTTTTATTCTCATCGGTGCTCAATACAGAATTGAACGACTGACAAAATTAATATATTTAATCTCAAAGAGAACATTTAAGTTCATGTTGAGGTTGAAAACAAACGATTTAAAAAAAGGAATCTCTTTTCATGTGACAAGTCGTTTTATTCCATTCTCCGATGATCTCGTCTGATTCACAGACAAAGAAAAAAAATAACACCTCAACTGTTCCAAAACAGCTAATTAGCACAATACATTCACATCTCTCATTTCTTTTTGTTTTGTGCCAACAATGGAGCATGAAAAATATAGACAGAAAGAAAAAGGTGTAAAAAGCGGAGGTTTGGGGGAGGAGAAATAAATAAATTAATACATTGAAAGTAGCACAATAGAAATCAATTTCCACCTTTTTGGTTATCTCCTCGGTTTATATTAACGGACTCTGGTGGAAGTG
The DNA here is from genome assembly GCF_040937935.1 of Hyperolius riggenbachi. NCBI lineage: Eukaryota > Metazoa > Chordata > Amphibia > Anura > Hyperoliidae > Hyperolius > Hyperolius riggenbachi. The sequence goes on from NC_090650.1 coordinate 404,446,192, forward strand.
AAGTGTCGGCATTTACTCTCTGTGAATGCTAATTCTGTGTCTTTGCTTCATCTAAATTAAAAGGCATTACTGATATCCTGAAACACCACTGCCAGAGCTGTGTTAGGAGTTAAAGTAGCGACTAAAAAAAAGTTTGAATTACAATACATATATGTAGTCTAGAACAGTGTTTCTCGACATTTTATTGGTATGTACCCCTTTTAAAACCATTTACTCACCAAGTACCCCATAGCATAGTAAACATTATCACATGTACCCCTTGACAAATATATATATAGTATTTAATCATAGAACATTATAATTGGTTTTAAACAATTTCCAAACATGTACTATTGTTTTTAATTAGCTAAAATACTAATTTGGTGTTTAAATAAGATTTATCATTTTCTAAAACTCTAAACTTGTTATTCTTGGTTAAGTATATCAAGCCTGAATACCCCCTGGAACCATCAGAAGTACCTTATGTTTATTTGCTATAATTATTATTTCAAATGTCTTGTCCGCCTGCCTGGATTAGATTACACCTCTTTTCACAGTGGTTGTGGGCTGGAAGCAGGAGCAATGGTTGTGGGGTGGAGTTATGGCATCAATCCCCCAGCATCCTTTGCACCTATCTTTAGGAAAGAAAAAAAAGGTCCAGGCCATTTCAGACGGGGTTGGGTATTTCAAGACCATATGTGGAATACAAACCCTGGGGGTACGAAAATCACACTTTATCATGTGTGATTTAATATATCTTGGCAACATATTAGGTTTAAAGCAAACAGTTATTTTAATTTAAATACTTTTTCAGACCTATGTAAATGTGCAATTCAGCCCCATTTGAGTCGTGGTTAATTGTTGTTCGCGTTTAAAGGTTTAGACCAGAGCTGGGACAAGGTCCTCCAGCACCCAAGGCTGAGACAGCAAAGTGCGCCCCTCCATCCCTCCTACCCCAGCCGTCACACACTAATTGCTATTAGACTAAGAGGGCCACAGGGCCCACAACCTCCCCAACACTTTAATCTCTAGTTATCTGGCTTGCAGTCACTGCCATGTATCCCCTTTTCTTATTTCTTTCTGCTTCAAACACAATTGGGAATGACAGCTGAATGAATTGTGCGCCCCCTCCTACACTGCGCCCTGAGGCTGGAGCCTCTTCAGCCTCTGCCTTTGGCCCGGCCCTGGTTTAGACACCTGCAGCATGTTCTGTTGCATTTAGAAAACCACAAATGCAATATAAGGGCTCAAACAGACTTGCAGCTTTTTTGCCAGCAGTTTGAAAATGCTCCCCCATTCACTTGAACAAGAGCCTCTGTAAAATCGTGGCAAAAATCGGTGTCATCAACTTTGCCCCGATTTTACAAAGGAAAGCAGTTTGGTGTATTGATTGATTGGCAGTTACCTTTGTCTCCTGCTTTAAGTTTTAGCCAGTCTTAAATGCACATTAAGCAAACTTACAACAAAGGTATAGTGTTGTTTCACAAAGTACAAAACTTTATTGCAAAGTATCTGCTGTCCTGAAAGTTCCTCCTGTCCTGAATATTGATGAAATAGAGCTGTGCGAGAGATAAACTCATGACTCCGTTATTAGTTGCGTGTCACTTGTCCCCTAACAGCTGCCCAAGTTCTCAGAAAGCAGAGGAAGGTCTCTGAACAAGCACAACTCATGAAGCAGAGGTCCATGTGGTCACTTTCACTCATTCTGGCTTGACAACTGTGATTTACATTTTATCAATCTTTACTAAGAGGGAACTGTAAATACAAGGTTCAGCCAAATCTTTAAAACCAACCGCATAATTTTGTGTGCGTCACCTTGTGACACCCAAACAGCGTTGATCCATTGTGGCGTGCACTTCTCAAAGTATCAAAAGGTGTTGTGTGTCATCTCTCATGTGGGATAACAGCGCAGCGGCGCCGCAGCCAAGTGCACTCTGCCAGCCGAACACTTTGATTCCAGCGCAGGACTTGGGCGCAGCAGTGAGTAACTTCAGCGCCGTCAGAAGACAGAGCTGAAGTTACTTATATAATTCGGCCTCCAGCAATTGCTGGAAGCCGAAGTATTTTATTTCCCTCCATCCATGGGGGCCTGGAGGGGGAATAGTATTTAACCTGGATGGGAATTTGTGCAGGAGCAGGATCAGCCATACCGGCTGTATCCTGCGCCCAAGTCTCCTGCACTAATTCCTCTCGTACGCCTGCCAGCCCCTCCTTCCCATGTAAATGCAGAGTAAAGCAGGGAGTGCTGTGATGGGAATTTGTGCAGGAGCAGGATCAGCCATACCGGCTGTATCCTGTGCCCAAGTCTCCTGCACTAATTCATCTCGTACGCCTGCCAGCCCCTCCTTCCCATGTAAATGCAGAGTAAAGCAGGGAGTGCTGTGATGGGAATTTGTGCAGGAGCAGGATCAGCCATACCGGCTGTATCCTGCGCCCAAGTCTCCTGCACTAATTCCTCTCGTACGCCTGCCAGCCCCTCCTTCCCATGAAAATGCAGAGTAAAGCAGGGAGTGCTGTGATATGTACCTGGTCTACTGTACATTGGGTCTCCCCTTCCTTCCTGAAAGAGACCTCATACTAGGAGCAATTATTTTCTGCAGGCAATTAACCGCACATTAATACATAAATCTGGCAGTGCAAACTAATTTTGCCATTTTGTTTATCTGATAATCTTTGGAGGGGTTGTTTTTTTGTATTTTGTTTTTTCTTTGAGTGGAAGAAGAGGTTCAACACATAAATTTGAGCAAAGGCCAAGATTGCTAATTTCCCAAGAAATGGGGACAACATGCAAACACAACGCTCTATATTTAGTAATCTATTTTTATAATTGTGCTTTGTTGTTATCATATTTGAGGGTGGAAATAAAACTGGTTGTACAGATAATAAGTCATGACGGTCTCATGTAGCTCTGTTTTTACTAATAGTCCTAAAACCTCATCCCAGGCAATACTTAAAGGGAATCTGAAGTGAAAATAAACTTATGATATAATGATTTGTATGTGTAGTACAGACATAAAACATTAGCAGCAGAGATATGAGTCTAATATTGTTTCCAGTACAGGAAGAGATAAAGGGAAACAGAGGCCCCAGAAAAAAGATTTTATACATACCTGGGGCTTCCTCCAGCCCCATACGCACGGATCGCTTCCACGCTGCCGTCCTCTGCTGCCTGGATCCGCCGGTACCGGGTCCCATCATGGCTGCCAGTCGGCCAGTCGGCCGGCTGACGCGGCCAATAGTCCGCATCACACTGAGCTCCCTCCATGTATGTACGCGTGAGGCTGCCTACTGCGCAGCCTAATGCGTACGGGTAAGGCGGGAGCCACTGTGATGCGGACAATTGGCCGCGTCCGCCGGAAGTGATGGGACCCGGTACCGCCGATCCAGGAAGCGGAGGATGGCGGCGTAGGAGCGATCCAGGCTTATGGGGCTGGAAGAAGCCCCAGGTATGTATAAAAGCTTCTTCTTTTTTTAGCACGTTCCTCTCTGGTTACCTTTAAGAAACCGAAAGCTGGGCTGTATGCTAACATCCTCCATCTCCCAATCACATGACATGGCAAAAAGCTGATTGGTCAAAACATGGGGGGGGGTTGTTGGGTTGGGGGATGTTTAGGTGATGACTGGTGTGTGTGTGTGTGTGTGTGTGTGTGTGTGTGTGTGTGTGTGTGTGTGTGTGTGTGTGTGTGTGTGTGTGTGTGTGTGTGTGTGTGTGTGTGTGTGTGGTGTGTGTGTGTGTGGTGTGTGTGTTGGGGGAAGGGGTGAAAACTTCTAGGGATGGTCAGTAATGCCAATTTCAGGTTCTGCTGAAACTTCTATTACCACAAATGCCAATTACCAATTCCGTGGATTTTAGGTTTCCTAAATCTGATTTCTGGTTACCGATTTTCGAGGAAAGTCTTTTTTTTCGTCATTTTGCTAATAAGGCTAGTTAGCTATGATACTTCTGAGTATTGGACCAATCAGAGTATGCAGAATTTTACCATGGTAATCGGAATACCACAGATATGTTAGGCCAATCACAAGACTCTTGTAATTGGGTTAAAATTACTATGGTAAGCTGATCTACATTCTCTGATTGGTCCAACGCTTCTGAGTTCTGTGATTGCGGCATTTCAGTGGAACTCTGATTTCCAAGACTGATTTCCAATTACCCCTGCAGTAAACTAATCCAATTGGAAATGCAGAAATTTTAATTTCAAGGAATTTCGAATAAGCATCCCAAATGACTGCCCACCTAGCAGAGGTTCTCAACCCTCTTTGTTCTAATACATTTTCACAAATTTTAATTTCAATAGTTTTTATTGAGTTTTTAAGTCAAACAATACAAAACAATACAACACAGTACAACAGTACCAACACAGTCTTATAGATCTATAAGCGAGTTACATGTTGGGTAATCATCACATACAACAAGGCATGTCAGTCTTCTGACATGCTGTACCATCAAACTTTGAAAGCGGATAAGAAGGTAGCTTAATAATGGAGAATACAGTACCCAGAATATTACAAAACATAACCAAAGACAGTTTAAGCTCTGTTAACTAATATCACTACTGCTAGAAAATAGAAGCAACCATTATGAGTAAGTAGAAAAGCTGCACCAGGACGTGTCCTTTACCCGACACGAGCGGCAGCGTTTTAGATTGGTCTATCTAGTCAGGGGAGGAAGAGGGGGGGGGGGGCTGGAATCCATATTTCACTATTTTCACAAATTTTAAGCGAATAAAAAAAAAAAAAAAAATTATGTATGTGTATATATATAGATATATATATAATGAATTGTATGTGTACTACGGATAAGTAAAAGAATATTAGTAGCAAAGAACATAGTCTCATATTTTTATTTGCAGTTATATCATTTTTTTATAACAGTGCATTGTTCTCTAATATTTGCAATTTACACACTACACTCAGCATTCTAAATGATTTCATAGCATCTTAATGAACTTTTGAACTTTACTCTGCAGAAAAAAACATAATACAGTGACAGACACTTGAGATAATAAGCTTCAGAAGACAGAGCTCTCTGCAACTGAAGTTTCTTAACTCTTCCTGTACTGGAAACAATATTAGACTCATATCTCTGCTGCTAAAGTTTTATTTCGTAGCTGTACTACACATACAAATCATTGGGCCATATGCAATTCACTTTTTCTCCTGCATTCTCTCCTGCGAGATAATTTTTCAACCTCTTTTTAAACGAACTTTTCAGCATTTTACAATTGAAAAAGTACCAAAAAGTAGGTGAAAAAGTACTATCAAATGTATTTTGAGTACTTTCTTGCTTGCTGGTGGCTTAAAAGGCATTTTATGACACGTTGTGAAAATTTCACCTAGGAGAAAACTCAGGTGAAAAAGAGATTTGCATATGGGCCATTATATCATAAGTTTATTTTCACTTCAGATCCACTTTAAGTGTTGCCTGGGATGAGGTTTTGGGACTATTAGTGAAAACAGAGCTATATGAGACCGCCATGACTTATTATCTGTACAGCCAGTTGTATTTCCACCCTCAAATATGGTACAAACAAAGCACAATTATAAAAATAGATGACTAAATATAGCATGTTGTGTTTGCATGTTGTCCCCGCTTCTTGGAAATTAGCAATCTTGGCCTTTGCTCAAATTTATGTGTTGAACCTCTTCTTCAACTCAAAGAAAAAACAAAATACAAAAAAAAAAACCTCCAAAGAGTATCAGATAAACAAAATAGCATAATTGCTTTGCACTGCCAGATTTATGTATTAATGTGCGGTTAATTGCCTGCAGAAAATAATTGCTCCTGGTATGAGGTCTCTTTCAGGAACAATATGTAATTACACATTCATGTGAGACACTGAAATAAAATAAACAAGACTTCAGCCACAATAATAGCTGTGTGTCTCGTCCGGAAACATATACTGCAATTAGGTTGTGTTATCTCAGTTTGTTTTTCTCTGCTGTTTGAGTTATGATGCTACTGCACTGATCTGCAATGTGATACTTAGTAGTTATCTTTAAGGTGCTGATACGTCTAGCGAAGCATGGGAAGGTCGACCAAGAGACGGATCTCCCTCCGAGCAATTCTGAACAGAGCGAGATCTGTTGGCTACCCATACACCGCAAGCCGATCACCAATCAACTTCAGCATGAAATATCTTGGTAATTACTTAGCCTTGTGACACCGCATCTATTGCCTCTGCCTCTTTACCCCCAAATGCTCATGTGCCCCTCCCTATGCATTATGCTTCTTCTTCTTCACCATCCGTGGCCCACATGGCACATGTGTGACATCACAAATTACGTACCACATGCTATGCGCAGCTTGCACGTGAGCCGAGAGTGGAAAAAAACGGTGCAGCTAGACACTAGCGGCAGCCTGGACTTGTTAGATTTTAATGCACAGGCACCGGGAAGGGGGGAAAACATTAACATTTAGGGAGACAGCAGACGGGGTTCCGCCATGTTCGGCGCTCATCCTGATATCACATGCCATTACTGCCACACACCGGATAAACCACATTGGCCTGAGATTTTCCAGCTTACTCAATCAAAGCATTCAAATGATTCAAATGATTTTTGGTTGAAATCGGTCATATTGACGGCATGCTTGATGCCATACTGTTTTCATCCATTTCAGCAAATTTATTGAACTGGATAGTCGATCTGGCCGTAAAATTGCTAGACATTTGGTCAACTTTATACTTAGGTGCACTTAAAATGTTATGAAGCAAACCTGAAATGAAAATAAACTGATGAGATAACGTATGAGATTGCTACATTTGATTAATGTGCTCAAGTCTACTACATTTTTGGCTAATATGCACTTTTTGATGTTTTTATTGGCCTGATGAAGCGGAAGATACCTGAGAAATGCATTGTCTGAATCTTGTGCAATTAACTTAATCTCAATCAAGTTTTCGATTGCTACATGTGCTAGTTCACCCCATGGGGAGTTAAACTTACCATACCTCTCATTTTTATGTTGTTTATATATGTTTTATACCTTTTGGGTTCCTCCACCATTTTTACATTTATACTCACAACTAACAACTCTACTTAGAGGTTATATGTTTTGATTAGCCCTTATCCCTAGGAACTACCTATCTACCAGGAGTGCAACCTCTTGGTTTTCTTGGTCCACCCCACATCAAGCTAGTGAAATATCTATGCATATGTAAGGCACCCAGCAGAATAAACTATTTAGGATGGCCAAAAAATAATAGGTGAGTATACTTATCTACTGATTACAGACTACTCTGTAGTCAATGCAACAAAAGTGTTGACCAAATCCAATGCTGGTGAGACAAATAACAACATTGCTAGAATCTGCAGTCTCTTCCAAATAGCAACAGATTAAACATGTACTTATGATTATTAGCTCACATTGTTTACTGTACAATGTTGTGAGTACACCCTTTGTGTTATCATGGCTTAATCAAGTCAAATATTATTCCTCCTTCTTCATTTTTTTCTTGGACATGTCAAAATAATTACAGGACTTCAAGGTGGCAATTGCTTAAAAAAGTATCCGAGCCATATGTTTTTACACGAAGACATCTGTTTCCATCTCTTGTATGCAGTGCGTTGCAGCATATCGTCCGCCTGATACACCATGCAGGAAGGACAGATTCCTCTCCTGCTCAAAACCCAATCATAGTACTCTTATTAAAGGTCTTCACCGTAAAATCATGGTACAGTGGCTGAATAGTGTAGCGTACTGGTTAAGGGTACCGCCTTTGACATGAGAGACCAGGGTTTGAATCCTGACTAGGGTCAGTACGTATTCAGTAAGGAGTTCAGGGAAAGACTCCCTAACACTGTAGGGTGGCCTCTTGAGTGCGCCCTTAGTGGCTGCATCTCTTGAGCGCTTTGAGTCTGACAGGAGAAAAGCACTATACAAATGTTTGGATTATTATTACTATAATAGTTATCTCTGATGTCCTCTGATGTCTCTCATGTGGAGTGTTGCTAACTCATCGCTATAAATACACATATGAATTCTTGTTGCTAGTTAGATGCAGATTAAGCACTGATCATGTGTAAGTAGCCCCAGAACCTGCATAACTTAGATTTGTCAGAATTTAAAGGAATGATTTGGTAACCCTCCTCATTGCAAGATTATACAAAGGTTGGAATCAAGCTTGGGAAGAGCCTTTTAGGAAGAACAGAGGTATTACTATAGGTGGGGCAGCCCATGCCACTGCAGGAGGATCAAGGGCTGTGAGTTAGGACTCTAGCTTCCATCCATAGGATTCCATCCACTAGACAAGGTGTTTTTGTGGCCACATTGGTTATTGGTGGGAAATGATGATGGCCCCATTTGTTGTATATGATTTCTAGCAGTTGCCTCCTCCTCCCCCCCCCCCCCAGCTGTAGGGGTCATCTAGAAGGGGTTGGAATATTTGGGACCTCTATCAATTTTTTTTTATGTAGGCCCCCATGATTTGTGGTTGTTAGTTACACCCCTGTCTTGACGTATCATTGGGTTGGCCATAAAGCCCCAATTAAAAGCAAACTGATCCTTCACATGCATAAAACGTTGAATTGGTATGAGGTAAAATACCAACCTTGGCATGAAGGAGGTGATCCATCCATCTGTAGCCGCTCACCCAACCTGCAGGTCAGAATTTCATTGCCCACTAAGGTAAAGCCCGGCACACACTGGTAGCGGATTATATCACCTTAAAAACAGAAAACATGGTTGAATTTTTTATCAAACACAAAACACAACAGTGAGATTCAAGCCTGGGCAAAAATCCTCACATTTCAAATATGGAATCTTCATCCTTTCTAATATCCAGTTCAGTAGAGGACTGCATGTAGTTAAAACTACGGAGAACTTCTGGCTGCTTAAGCCTGATGTGGCGTAGCTTTAACACCACTCGATCTTGAACATGGAATGCAATAGTGCAAAGACAGCAGAGTTCTGTAACTCAGTCAGGAGCCGTTTTCTTTGGCTTCTGACCTCCTGATCACTGTGAGCCAATCACAGTGATTGGGAAGATAAAAAATTAAGAAAAGGCTCTGGTCACCCTAAATGAGTTTATGCTGTGAAGGGTTATTTTGGTTTATGAAGGTTATATATAATTTATGGGAGGAGTCCAGATGTGAAAGGTGTGCCCTTCAGAGACAAAGGAGGCAAAAAAACACCAGGGTCCATATGCAATTAACTTTTACTACTTAGTTTTCTCCAAGTTCATATTTACACCTTGTCAATAAAATGCCATTTAAACCACCAGGAAGCAGGAAAATACACTGAATAATTTTGACAGTACTTTTGGTATTCACTTAAATTAAAACAAAGCTGAAAAGTAATTTTAAACAGACAATTAAAAATGATCTACTAGGAGAAAACTTTGGAGAAAAGGTGAATTGCATATGAGCCCAGAAGCCCTATATATTATAGTATGCCTTAATAACGGTATATGAGTCACACAGAAAGTTGAAATTCACAAATCTGGCTTCCAAACTCAGCAACAACCATGGTAACAGGCTTGTGGAGTTTACTTGTCTAAGTAATATTGGGGGAGATTTATCAACACATTACCGACAGTTTTTTCTTCTTAAACTGTTCTAAACAGCAGGGAGAACAGTTCTGCATGATAATAAGAACCTTCTTAAATCCTAGGTAATAGTGGCAATTTAGCATGAATTTGTAGAGCTGCACTACAGTTAAGAAAAGTGCAAATCCATCGCTAAACTGGCACAGATTAAGAAATGCTTGATAGCAGTTCTACAGATGCAGAACTGCAGGCTAGACATGATTGCAGAGTGCAGGCTAAACATGATTGCAGAGTGCAGGCTAGACATGATTTGTGATGTGCTCCTCCCCCCTGCTGAATTCCTCCTCAGAGCCTGCTGCTATCAATACACTCACTGCTGCAGGAGTGTTGTTTACCTCAGCAACAACAATTCCCCTCACACACTACACTGTCTGAGAGACTTTCCTAGCTCCTCCTATTTTACAACAGTTTTAGAAGGGATCTGCACTATCTAATGAGTTCTTAAGAAGCCTGAGACAGTTCTGCATGGATTTCTAAAAACCTACCAATATTTTGTCTCAGACACTCTTGATAAATCTGCCCATTGTGTTTAGATGTAGATGGTCAGTCTCCAAAACATCAAACGGTGAATATTTAAAGATAAATAAACACAATCCCCTTAAGTAGGTATGTTTAATATCAGGTGCGAGATGGTGCCCCAGAAAAGAATAAAAGGTTTAAAAACAGTATAACATGTTAAGAGTTGCTTACCTTGAAAGACGTAAGTCATACGACAGTATTAGGAAACATATTTATTGAATACACTTTGGACGACGCGTTTCGTGAACAAAATACTGCTTCTTCAAGTGAATACAAGTTTTTGCAGGTACAGCAAGCAATGGCTGAGAGCACCTATTAGCTTACATGTCATCCATGGTGTATTTAATCAATATTTTTTTCCTAAAATGACTAGATGTATGACTTCCTTCTTTCAAGGTAATAAACTCTTAAGGCCTATTTCCATTACACGCAGATTCTGGGTGGGTCCAATTAATGCCTATGGGAAATCTACATAAGAAAAATCATTTAGTGGAAACAGGCCCATAGACATTCATTGGAGTCAGTTTTTCTGCATCCAGAATCTGTGTGTAGTGGAAACAGGCCCATACCATTTTATTTTTAAACCTTTTATTGTTTTGTGAACCACCTTGTCTGACCTGATAAGTAGCAATTCCATCAAGGTTTCTCCAGTGTCTTAACTGTTCCCTGCTGCAAGGGGGCAAGGCTAATAACTGGTAGTCACAGCACAGGGGGTCTCCAAGGGTGAGTTATACTGAAAGCAACAAGGAAGTCAGTATAACTTTTTACAAGAACACCATGCACACCATAAGCATTTTACACTTCATAGTATTTTATGGAAAAAAAGTAAAAACATGGGTGCTATTGGCAGCCAATAGCACTCATGTTTTAACTTTTTTTTTTTACAAATTCAGTATTTTACTTTTTGAAACGGTGCAGGTTGGAGATTTCTTGTATTTGAACCCTCTTGGTACACAGGGAGAGCCCAGCATGTTTCCTTGCCTGGCTTAGGAGTGCCAATCCACCACTGGATTGATAGTCTTTAGTTTCAGGAGAACTTTGATCATGTGATCACAGGATCAATAACTGATTATTATTATTTAGTATTTATATAGCGCCGACATATTACGCAGCGCTGTACAGTGTATATATATATATCTTGTCACTAACTGTCCCTCAAAGGAGCTCACAATCTAATCCCTACCATTGTCATATGTCTATATTGTGTAGTATATATGTACTGTAGTCTAGGGCCAATTTTAGGGGGAGCCAATTAACTTATCCGTATGTTTTTGGAATGTGGGAGGAAACCGGAGTGCCCGGAGGAAATCCACGCAGACACGGTGAGAACATACAAACTCTTTGCAGATAGTGTCCTGGCTGGGATTCGAACCAGGCAGGGACCCAGCGCTGCAAGGCGAGAGAGCTAACCGCGACGCCACCGTGCTGCCCGATACTGATGATATAGACATATGGCTGGCTGCCTGATTATAACTTTTATATGTTAAAACAGAGTACATCTTTCATAGATTTTCTTATTTGTCTGGACTACAAACAATGCTAATTTCGGGACAGACTTATGAACCAGATTGAGGGCCACACCCACATCAGACACGAAAATCAACCATACACACACAGACAGAAATGCCAGCTAGCTGCAGCAATCTCTGTTTGTAATCATAATTAAAGTACAGGTATTAGACGCATGAGTTGCACAGACACAGGTATTGGCCACATGATGAATAACTATAGCACGTTTTCCTATCACTAGCATGATTAGGATGTGTACGGCAAATAAACATGTCAGAAAAAGCAATATTCTGACATGCTTATCTACAGTGCATGTATTGCTATTAAGAATGCTAGTGGTGGGAAAACGTGCTATTGCAATTCATGTGACTAATACCTGTATGTGCAATTCTTGTGACTTATTCCTGTACCTTCAGTTATGATTAGAGAAAGGGATTATTACAGCCAGCTGGAGGCAGCCTGAAGTTTCTGTGTATGTGTGTTTATCTGCACTTAGTCTAAGTATCCGTTCAGGTCAGTGTAACCTCAGCATATGGTTAATGTTCCCAACAAAAGAATAGCCAAATACTAATGGCCGCTAGTTTCTTCCAAACTTCACACATCCAGACAAGAGGCAGGGATGGGTAATGTGTGGGTATACTTGTGTGTGTGTATATGTGTGTGCGTGTGTGCGTGTGTGCGTGCGTGCATATGTGTACAGTATATGTGATCTGTGTGTATGCATAGGTCTGCCTTTACATATGTAAGTGAGCTAATGCATGAGTGTGTGTTGTTGTCTGTTGTTGCGTGTTGTCGTAGTACTGTGTGTGAGTGTTTTATGTCCATTGTTTTTCAGTACTAATGTGTGTATGTGTATTTGTGTATATAGTGTGTATGTGTGTATACACACACATTGGGCTTGATTCACAAAGCCGTGCTAACCTACTTAGCACCTTTGGGCATGATAAGGAGGGTGCTAAGTAGGTTAGCACGTTTTGTGAATCACATCGCGCACATAGTCCCGCGTGCAAAAACTCGGTGCGCACGAAACGTCGCTTCGCGGTGCGACTAAAATGGTGCACTCGATGCGTCTATAAGGTCGCATGGGGTGTGACTTAAAAGTCGCACCCCATGCGACCTTAGTGCACCGTTTCAGTCGCACCGTGACGCAACGTTTGGCACGCACCGAGCTGTGCACTCGCAAAGTTTTGCGTGCGGGACATTGCGGGCGAGTTAATTTTTACACACCTAAACTCAGTTTAGGCGTGAAGAGGGGCTTTTCACAAGCGTGCTAACAGTTAGCACTGCTTTGTGAATCAAGCCCCTTGTGGTTAAGTATGTGTATGTGCACAGGATGTTTTTCCTCATATGCTTTCTTGGGTGGTTGCTTATTTTAGCAACCTGGTTTTTACCTACCCCTGTTTTTTTTCCCCTTCTGTACCAGAGCAATTTTCATATCACACTCCTCCCATTCATTTGCCAATAACTTTATCGCTACTTATCACGCTGAAATGATCTATATGTTATTTTTTTTTGCAGGAAAAACTAGGTTTTCTTTGGGCAGTACTTGTTGCTAAAAATTATTTTATTTTATATACATTTAACAGGGAAGAAGAAGAAAAAAATGGCAAAAATGCATCATTTCTCAGCTTTCAGCCATTGTAGTTGAAAAATAAAATGTGCTATTGTAGATAAGACAGACACATTTTATTTGCCCATTTGTCCCAATTATTACAGCATTTAATTTGTATCTTTAGTACGTAATATTTTATGTGGAAATTAAGGTGTACTTTTTCTGTTTAGTGGTTTGTTTTATAATATAACAATAATTACAAGCCTTTATTTACCTAAGCAACAGTAATATACCCTGATGACATACATATTAAAAAAGTCCCTAAGGAAACTATTTATGTATTATTATTTTTTTAATGATGTAGTTTTTTTTTAATTATTTATATAAGAGTTTTATATTGGTAACTATGGGGTAGAGTGGAAGGGGTGGAAGAGATTAAAACATAATAATACATTTTTCTATGTAAAATATATTATGGCATATTTGGGTGTATTTTTACTTTTTAGCCACAATATGGCCCTACACTTAGTTCCTGTCTGCTGTTAACAGTAGACAGGAACTAGTGTGTGTATCCGTTTGCTTTCAGTTTTGAATGAGAGCTGCGTCTCAATGCCGCAAGCTCCCATTCATCACAGGCACGGTGATCGGGGGTTGGGAACAGCTGTTTCTCACACCCCAATCAGGGAAAGGCATGATTGTGGGCATGATTGCGGGGATTGTGAGCGGAAATGGTGTGGCGATCGGGAATGGCGGTGGTAAGTAAACAGTGCATATCTATACACTCCTGATCAGCAAGTGAAGTAAACAGGGGCACATATAAACATACCAGGGGTCCGGGAGTGGTTAAAGGACAACTGAAGTGAGAACAATATGGTGGCTGGCATATTTATTTCCTTTTAAACAATACTAGTTGTCTGGCAGTTCTGCTGATCTATTTGGCTCCAGTGATACTCAAAAAATTAGAATATTGTTAGAAAAAAAGTCTATTTATTTCAGTAATTCAACTTAAAACGTAAAACTAGTATATGAAATAGGAACCCTTTGCAGGTGTTTTGGATGAATTAGCTGGTTAGAATCGGACACGTTGAGCCTATAGTATTGACCATTTTCACAATATTCTAATGGTCTGAGATTTTGATTTTGGGGTTTTCATAAGCTGTAAGCCATAATCATCAAAATTATAACAAATAAAGGCATGAAATATCTCGCTTTGCATGTAATGAGTCTATTTCATTTATTAGGCTGAATTACTAAAATAAATGGATTTTTGCATGATATTCTAATTTTTCGAGTTTTACCTCTAGTGTCTGAATAACACCAGAAATGAGCATGCAGCTAATCTTATCAGATCTGACAATAATGTCAGAAACACCTGATTTGCTGCAAGCTTGTTCAGGGTCTATCATAGGCACGTTTAGGAGGGGGGTGGGTTACTGGTCCCCGGAATGCATGGAGCAGTTCTGGAGATCTTGACAGAGCACAGAGCCAGGTATGAGCACAGCCCTGTGACCTGCTGTGTGCTAGTAAACACAGAAGTTCAGACCCTGCAGAATGCTTAATTTTCCCCTTCTTTACAGATGTCGGCTGTCCTCATTATTATCTGTATCCAAACTGATCCCATTGTCGATCAGGAACAGAATTGGACGAGAAAATATATTATGTGTACTCAGCATGAAGTCCTACCATATTATTGTACTGCGTGTGGCCGAGGGAGACCTTTCAGGAATCCCCCCTTGAAAATCCTAGGTTTGCCCCAGTCTATGGCTAAAATAATTAGAGGCAGAGGGTCTGCAGGACTTCCAGGCGACTGGTATTAGTGAATAGTGATAATAATATTAATATTACTAATGATAATGATAAAAACAATTGATCTAAAATGCTGCCCCAGCTTCTACAGAATAGCACGATTCCAAACAGAATACATTTTACCTATTTCAAATTCATCATCTTCTGCCAATATCTCAGCGTTGGACACAGGAGGTGGTGTCTGGCATATTCTCAGCTGGTAAGCTGCAAACAAAAGATAGAATTATTCCAGCATTAAAATAAACTTAAAGCGGATCTGAGATGAAAAACTAACTATAACAAGTAACTTGTCTATATATCTTATCTAAAGTTTAGTTTATACAGCAAATCTAGCTGCAAACAGCTTCAACGGTATATGATTATTTCTTCATGTGATACGAGAGCAGCCATTTTCTGCTTGTGATCATTACACACAGGCAGGCTTCTCTGCATCTCCAGCCCTCAGCCTGTGAAAACGTCACTCCCCTTTCCACCTCCCTTCTCCCCTCTGCCTCTGAAATCTCTGGATAGTAACACCTACTACTCCTGCCCAAACTGTGCTCCTTTGCTACATGGGTCTCAGAGTGCCTAGGCGCTGGAGGAGCTGTGGGCAAGGCTTGTTTAGTTTATAGGGAATTAGAGTATTAAAAAAAAAGTATTTGGCTTGAGGAATGCCCTATAAACTATATGGAAGGAACACAATTATGCAATGAGTAAAAGTTTATCTTTTATCAACTTTAAAGAGTCCAGCATTTTTTTTAGATAATTTCATTCCTGATCAACTCACAACTTTGCATAGTAAAAACAAAGGACATTCTTCAGGTTGCCATTATTATTTTTAACTTATACAATAGTGCACCAGTAGTAGCAGCCTAGACAAATATTGCATCCACTCTGCTTTTAGCTAAAACTTGATGCCTCTGTGAGAGTCCCAATTGTGTGAGGATTGAGTAAACAAGGGGTCTTATCTATTAGTCATAAATCCGCCAACAACCTCTCAAGACCACATTTACATGTTCTGTTTCATTTAAAGAGAAACTCCAACCAAGAATTGAACTTTATCCCAATCAGTAGTTGATACCCCCTTTTACATGAGAAATAGAATGATTTTCACAAACAGACCATCAGGGGGCGCTGTGTGACTGATTTTGTGCTGAAACCACTCCCACTAGAGGCTCTGAATACCGCAGTACTCCTGGCAAACTGCCACAATGTAACAGTGTCCACAGACAGGAAATGGCTGTTTAGAGCTGTCTAACAGCCAGAGCAGCTAGAAACAGCTACATGACTTGCCCACACTAACAATGTCACCATGTAATACATGTCAGAATGTGAATCTGGCAGAGGAAAGATTTTACAATGAGCAAACACTGACTAAATCATTTATACATAATTATGGTAAAAATGAAGCACTTTTTTATTACACTATTTTCAGTGGAGTTCCTCTTTAAGGTATCTTAATGACATGTATTATGCTTGCAAAAAAAAAATCTATCCCTTTTAATGTTTCACATACATAGCTGTCTTGTAAGCAAACGGGATTGAAGTCTGACGAAGGCTGCACAGACGAATGCTTACTCTTATTCTGTTAAGTTAGCCAATAAATGGTATCATCCTGACTCAAAACTTCTTACAATAGTGCACCAGCATCGTTCTTAGCTCTGTATAAATAAATAGTGTTATTTAAATCTGAGCTAATTAAAATTTCACCTAAAGAATGGCTTTCTTTTTCGGGATACACCTTACTGCCACTTTCCGACAGTAGGCTGAAAGCAGCAAACTTACCGCCGTCAGCTGCTCCCGTGCAGCAGCCAGGCAGGATGTGTCATAATGTATTTTTTGCTCCCGGGTAACAGCGCTAAGTAGTTTAGCCTCCCGTGTGAAATAGACCTTAAGTGGAGGTAGGGAGTGAGCAAAACCTAGCATTCAACTCTGTTTGTCAGAAAATCTGCCTAAGTACCTTGAGTACGTAAAGCAACTATGCAACCTGAACACTGAACATACATTGTTATTTTAAAAAGTTATTGTCTTGTCACTTAAAAGTTATAATTACTTTGCCTCTCTTCCTCCTCTTTCCTTGCTGTTACAGCACGGTTTCTTCACGGACAACCTTGCTTCTAGTATCACAGACCGTTGGTTGCCATGCACGTTTTGATCCACATTTGATTTTTATGTACACTGAGGAAGCGGCTCTTGTCCATGAAACACGTGTTAGGCAGTCTTGTTTGTAAATTGGATCTCTGAACTGTATCCACATTTTTGTACCAGCAACCATGAAGATTTGTGAAGAATAAACTAATCGGCCAGCTCATGGTGACCCAGAACTCATTGGAGTGTGTGAGGGGCTACAATGGTCCTAAGAGCCCCCTGACTAAAATACTAAGGAAAACAAAAGTTTGCTTTCTTAAAACAGAAATAATTTGTGATAATTCAGGTAGGAGTGAGCTTGAGATGTCTCCCAGGGCATCACTGCTGAATATATGCAAATTAAACATTGTTGCCTTTAGAAGCTAAACACACCTCCAGTTCCGCTGGAATGCAATAATGTGTCAGCTTGTTCATTTGTACAGAGCCATAATAATGGTTTTAAAGAATAAAGAGCGATACTGTTCCTAAAAAAAAACAGCTTTTGTACTTTTTTTGTGAATATTTAAAGGTGAGGTTACCTGGCAGGCTCTGGAAGCCACAGGGTTCAGGGGGGTTTTCGGGAGGAATGGAGGTGGCAAGTAATTAAAACTTTTAAATGACCAAGTGATAGCATCATTAAATAAACAAAATAATTACATTCTACATAGTCAGTTTAACAGTGAGGCCGTTGAGGCAAGCACTTGTGGTGTGATGCTCTCATCACATCGCACCGCCATACACTACAATCATATGACTCTGCAGCAGAGTGCTCCGACACGGTCATATGCATAGTGCCGCCCCTCCCTCACGCCTTTCGCTGTCTGTTGCAGCCCCTCGCCCAGTGACGTATCCCCTGCTGGACAGGAAGTACATCACTGGCATCCCCGCTTTCCCCGGCATATTTGCATTGATCCACACCTGCGCCAATTTATTAAAATGTTCAGTGTAGCCCATTGACTTACATGCATTCCATCTCCATGGAAGTCTGGCAGTAATGCGCTGTTGGCTTTGCAGCAGGTTGGCAGCGAATCGGGCACTTCCGGCACAACACGATGGGGTAAGTTTGCTAGGCCCTATAGACTTTCGTTGCTGTTACATTATCCTGTCTACAGGGTAACTCAGAGAAAAAGGCCAAATGTGAAAGGGGCTTGGAATAAAATGAACAATAATGGGCACATGCAGCCTAGAAGCCTGATCGCACTGTTGTCTTCACAGTTAAATATTAATGCTACGCAATTCATGGTTTTATGATCGTGACCAAAATATGTAAGAAACCTACCACCGTGAGTCCAACGTAATTATTTCATATATCATACCGAGTCCCCAGACTAATCATTTTTTTGGGTGAACTGAGAAGCGTTTTGGCTTCCGTAAACTTTAAATGTCTCGTTTGAAATTTGGACACTGTTCGTGTTCATTTCTCAAAGCATTTCCTCCATTTGAAAAGAATCCAGTTGGTATAATTTTCTGGACACCGTGACCCTTTTAAATAGAACATATGTTTTATGCAGACACAAATTTCACGTCTGAGGCAGGAGAGAGGCTGGAAAATTGTCCACACACTCATTAAAATGTATGAAACACCAAGTCCAGCCAGCAAGTCTCCGAGAGTGTCAAGAAAACCACACAAAAAACGGCACCACAGGGAGCAGCTACAGATGGCAGACTACTTAAATAGTATGCAAACATTTTAGCTTTCAAATCATATCTTTGAAATTGTGTGCATTTCTGGTGCAATTTATTATATCTGCTTGAGCTGAAGACACGTTTTTGCCTCCAATGGGATCACCGGGAACTAAAGACTAAAATGTGGCGACGTTGTGGTGTTTATTGAATATGTGCAAATCAAAAGAACACGGTGCAATGCAAGGTTTCCTAAAGACATAATGTCTCATATTTGTTCTCGTGAAATTTTGCTGTTTTTTGAGGTTGTAATCAATGCTGTAAATTATACAAAAACATGCGTTTGTGTTTCATTTTATCTGATTAGATGCTATTGCCGTTGTATTGCTTTAATGTGATATTGGCGCCGCCATACACTTTAAAGCATTTATCGATAATAAAATACGGTACCCAAAGCAGAGAACTGGTGCAATAAATATCATTTTCAGCATCAGAACATTAAAGTTTTTGAAATATGTTATTGTTTTAGAAACTTGCAACGTTATAGTTCATGTCATATTATTTTGTTTACATGTTTAGATTTTACATAATCAAATATGTTATTGTTTCTATGTGTGTAAGGGTGTTTGTGCAAGGGGGGTAGTTTTGGTTTCAGCACCACCAGGGGGGTGGTTAGGCACCACCAAAAGGGTGGTTAGGGTCAGGCACCACCAGGGGGGTGGATAGGGTTAGGGACCACTAAGGGGGGGGGGGGGTCCTAGGGCTAGGCACCACCAGTTGGAGTCTTAGGGTTAGGCACACCCAGGGGGTTCTTAGGGTTAGGCACCACCCCAGGGGGGTCTTAGGCTTAGGCACCACCAGAGAGGGTTCTTAGGGTTAGGCAACACCAGAGAAAATATTAGTATTAGGCACCACTGGGGGTGGGGGTCTTAAGGTTAGGCACCACCAGGAGAGAGTTCTGTGTTAGAACAGAGTTAGGTTAAGCTGTATTCTTGAATTATGTAATGGTTTTTAAAGTAAATATCTTTTCATTTTGATTTACCGTCTGTTTTAAAATGGTACTTATTGTTTACATGTTTTCGGTTTCACTTCACACCCATTTGAAAACAAACTTTTTTGCTATGAGATTTCGATGTCAAGCCATGCCAATTTGCTATCCAGCTGCACCCTTTTTTCCTTGTGCCTTTATTTCATGCACACTTTCATGCCTATTTTGTACTAACCAACAATCCCAAGCCCTAGATCAGTGCTTTAGAACATTATTATAGCACATACTACTTTATTAAAGAGACTCTATAACAAAAATTGCAGCCTTATTTCTTCTATCCTATACGTTCCTATACCTATTCTAATGTGGTCTGGCATACTTCAGCCCTTTCTAGTTGCACTGTCTCTGTAATATATCTGATCTTCTTTTCTTTGTCAAGCTTTGTCGTCCTAGGGAGGAATGTGCTGCCTCTGCTGTGATGGGGAGAAGTTATGCACGTCCCCTGCATGCCCCCTCCAGGCTCTGTGTGTGTGCTCTGTTTATTGCTCTCAGTCTCTCCTTGTCTGTAGACCCGAGTGGAGTCTACAGACTGCACTACAGTATACTGTAACATGATAAAGATTATATATATATATATATATATATATATATATACAGTATATATATATGTATATATATATACAGTATATATTACACACACATCACTTCCTGGATAGCAGCCATGTTTTTGTTTGAAAACACTGCCTAAAATTGGCAATTAAAAGCCAGGATTGTGGCAGGGAGCGGCGGAAACAGTCAAGAGGGACCCAGGAGATCACAGTGACTTGATTGGTATGTTTTTTATTGCACAAATCGGACAGTACACATTCTCTTTAATAACTGCATTGGTCAAGTAGTTCCCCCATTGTGAGTAGCATTATTTCAAGTACCCTTTGACACTTACATTTTTCTTAGTGGTTCCACAATAAATGCTTAAAAAATGTAAACACTTTCTAAACATTCTTCAATGCTTGTGATGGATTAACTTGAAATACTTATTTAGGTCTATTTATATATAATGTAGCCTTATTTTTCCTATTAAAACTTGTTTCATGGATTTAATATGACAAGCTCAGGTATTTCCTGAGAGCAACCAATGTACCCCCTGGGGTACACGTACCATGTGTTAAGAACCCATGCCTTAGGTGAAGGTCAGGAACCACCGGGGGTGGGGGGGGGGGGGTTAAGGCTAGGCCCCACCAGGAGGGGGTATCTGGTTTAAAGTTAGGATCTGGTTTAAAGTTAAGCACCACTAGGGGAGGGTTTAAGTTAGGCACCACCAGGGAAGGCTTAAAGTTAGGCACCATCAGGGAGGGTTAACGTTAGGCACCACTAGGGGATGATTAACGTTAGGCACCACCAGGGGATGGTTAACGTTAGGCACCACCAGGGAGGGTTAACGTTAGGCACCACCAGGGGATGGTTAATGTTAGGCACCACCAGGGAAGGGTTAAAGTTAGGCACCACCAGGGGATGGTTAACGTTAGGCATCACAAGGGGATGGTTAACATTAGGCACCACCAGGGAGGGTTAACGTTAGGCACCACCAGGGGATGGTTAAAGTTAGGCACCACCAGGGGAGGGTTAAAGTTAGGCACCACCAGGGAAGGGTTAAAGTTAGGCACTATCAGGGAGGGTTAATGTTAGGCCCCACCAGGGGATGCTTTCAGTAGTACACATGCCCTGGCCCGATGGTGCACGTCCTTGATTGTGCGCCTCTGGCTGGGCACGCTTCATGAAGTCATGTGCATGCGCAAAGCATGCCCGGCCACAAACGCACAATCAAGGGCACGCACCACCAGGCTACGGCATGCATACTACTGAACACTTCTGGGCCAGGGCATGCGGTTTTCTCAGAGAGCGTGACCTGGAAGTAGTGCAGGCCCATAGCTGTTCACAAGTGAGCTGTTCGCCTACATCTCAAGTTGAATCCTGGCCCCATTTTACTAAACCATAAACTGAATATCGGCTTGATCCACTGCCCTTTATAACAGGAGCCATTATTATATGCACACCTTATTTATTGGCCCATTTCCAAGCTGCAATAGGTTTAGATTACATTTGCATGCAAGCCAGAATTTTTGGCATCTCATTGACCAACCCAAACTGAGATGATAACACATTTTTTTTTATTATTATTATTATTTAGCATTTACTGTATATAGTGCCAACATCTTCTGCAGCACTGTAAAGGGTATATTATCTTGTCACTAAACTGTCCCTCAGAGGGGCTCACAATGTAATCGCTACCATAGCCATATGTCTTTGTATGTATTGTGCAGTGTATGTATCGTAGTCTAGGGCCAATTTGGGGGGAAGTCATTAATTTATCTGTGTGTTTTTGGGATTTGAGAGGAAACCGGAGTGACTGGAGAAAACCCACGCAGACACGGGGAGAACATACAAACTCCTTGCAGATAGTACCCCTGGCTGGGGTTCAAACCGGGGACCCAGCGCTGCAAGGTGAGAGTGCTAAGCCCTTCGTCTTCATCCTGCCCAATATTTCCCGAGCTGAGACGGTTAATTGTTGAATGTCCTATGCAACTAATGCAGATGTATTAGTGCTATATAAATTATCAATAATAATAATAATAATAATATTAGCCATTCATGTAAAATACTGTGAGAACATCCAACAATTCTGCCTTAAAGTCTTGAGAACATTTCAGTCCAGTGCCGCCCACTCATGGCTGAAATAATAGTTTAGGGCAGAGGTGAACTTTCTGTTCCTTAGTAATTAAAGTATGATTTCCCAAATGTTTTGTTCTTTATCATATCATATGAACTCACAGCTTAACAATATTAGAGAAGAATTCCAATAAATGTCTGTGGAAATGATGGAATGCATTTGACAAACTGTCACTTTGAATCTTCTCTCCTCTTTGTTCAGCTTGAAGAATGTTTCGGGGTAGAGATTAGATTCAATGCTAGAGAGACGTATTCTTTTTATTTGTAAAATATACTTGTCATTATGGGAAAGACTGGCGTTACTACTCTTACTGGTATTTATAAAGTAAGAACATATTACAAAGAGCTATTCACTGAATAATAATAATATCCCTGTCGCTGCGTCCTTTTGTGTCCATGCGTCAGGTGCCTGGCTTGCATGCGTGGCACGTGGAAATGGGGATGCAAGCCATGGTACGTGGGCGGGCTTCAGGCAGCGGTCATGGGTGCGAGTGCAGTAGGTCCCTGCCATGTGCTCACCTGGGGTGGGTTTGTCGCCATGCGCATGTGGAGTCACATGTGTGTGTAGGGTCATAGGCATGCAGCATGTAGATTTGGACGGTGCTCGTTCCCTAGCACCTGTCAGTAAACAGGCAGGCTTTGCCACTAGTTGACTAAAAAGAGTTGTGGACTGCAAACTCAGATAACAAGAAAACACAATGACAAAGAAGGTAGATAGGATAATGCCCAGCAAGACTTAGAGGTTTATTATTATGCACGTATATGGTACTTTATAGAGTACATACTGTATAAAACAGTTCAAGACACATAATTGTTCCTCAATCAAGTTCACAATGTAAACCTTATTATGAGATAATGTCCTCTCCAGAGTCTAAGGCCAAATTTGGGGGCAAAAGAATTTATCAATATCCTGATCAAGCTGAAAACCTGGACAGTTGTGCTGTAAGTAGAGAAAGCTAGTAGCCTCATTACTATCACTGACTCTATTGCTCCCTTACGCATACAACGTTCCACACCATTACATCATGCTCAGTGGTTTGACAACTCCTTAAAGGAACTAAAGAAAGAGGGACGCAGACTAGAACCACAATGGTGCAAACACCAGTGCTCAAAGGATAAACACTCCCTAATTCATCAGAAAAATTACCAGAAAATGATCAATAAGAAAGAGTCCTCTTCTATATCACAGGAAATTGCAAAAGCAGCCAACTAACTTGCCCAGCTACTTTGCACAGTTGACAGTCTATGCAATCCATCATGCCGGAAACCCAACATCACATCCTTTAACCACTTAAGGTCTCAGTCGTTTTCACTTTATGCATCCGAGCAATGTTCACCTCCCATTCATTAGCCTATAACTTTATCACTACTTATCACAATGAACTGATCTATATCTTGTTTTTCCGCCACCAATTAGGCTTTCTTTGGGGGGGGGGGGGGTACATTTTGCTAAGAGCTACCTTACTGTAAATGCATTTTAACAGTAAGAAGAAGAAAAAACATGAAAAAATGCATTATTTGTCAGTTTTCAGCCATTATAGTTTTAAAGTAATACATGCCTCCATAATTAAAACCCATGTATTGTATTTGCCCATTTGTCACAGTTATTTCACCGTTTAAATTATGTCCCTATCACAAAGTATCGCGACAATATTTTATTTGGAAATAAAAGAGCATTTTTTCCGTTTTGCATCCATCACTATTTACAAGCTTATTAAAAAAAAAAAATAGAGATAAATATTTCATCTTTACATAGATATTTAAAGAGTTTAGACCCTTAGGTAGATATTTATGTGTTGTTGTTTTTTTATATTAACCACTTCCCAACTGAGGGGTTTTACCCCTTCAGCATCCGAGCAATTTTCTCCTTTCAGCGCTCCTTACATTCATTCGCCTATAACTTTATCATTACTTATCGCAATGAAATTAACTATATCTTGTTTTTTTCGCCACCAATTAGGCTTTCTTTAGGTGGGACATTATGCCAAGAATAATTTTATTCTAAATCTGTTTTAATGGGAAAATAGGAAAACATATGGGAAAAAAAACATTATTTTTCAGTTTTCGGCCATTATAGTTTTTAAATAATGCATGCTACTGTAATTAAAACCCATGAAATGTATTTGCCCTTTTGTCCCGGTTATAAAACCATTTAAATTATGTCCCTATCACAATGTTTGGCGCCAATATTTTATTTGGAAATAAAGGTGCATTTTTTTCAGTTTTGCGTCCATCCCTAATTACAAGCCCATAGTTTATAAAGTAACAGTGTTGTACCCTCCTGATATAAATATTTAAAAAGTTCAGTCCCTAAGGTAACTATTTATGTATTTTTTTTAATTGTACATTTTTTATTTTTTTTTTAATTACAAAAAAAAAAAAAATGGGGAGTGTGGGAGGTAATGAGTTAATTTTTTTTGTATAAGTAATGTATGTGTGTGTGAAAAATAGTTTAGGGTGTAGTTTACTATTTGGCCACAAGATGGCAACAGTTTAATGCGACCTCCAAGCTTCCTTCCGGAAGCTTGGAGGAAGTACAAAGAGGCTGGTATTTTTTTTTTTTTTTACAATGATCGAGCTGCTTAGCGAAAGCAGCAGATCATTGCGGGGGCAGAGATCAACGAACGGGAATGTATTTTCCCGTTCATTGATCTCCGGGCGAGCGGGCAGCGGCGTGCACGATCGCGGGAGTGCGAGCGGGAGAGCGGACATCGGCGGTAGCGGCGGTAGCGGCGGGGGGTGCGTATATCTACGCTCCGGGCGGGGAAGTGAAGTCCAAAGGAGCGTAGATATACTGTACGGCGGCGGGGAACCAGTTAATGTGTTTTTTTTTTTTCTATTAAACATTTTATGTGGGCATTTTTGGGAGGGTGGGATATAAATAGTGTTTTATTTGGGGAAATATTTGTGTATTGTAATTTTTTTTACTTTTAGATGTAGTTTTAATTTTTGGCCACAAGATGGCAATCTTGAGTTTGTTTACATGACGTCACTCTAAGCGTACAATGTACGCTTAGAGGGACATAGCTTCAGAAAAAGCGTAGCTTCCGAGAGAAGCTGTCGCTTTTTCAGCGGGGGAGAGGAATCAGGGTATCGGTTGAAAAGGGCGCCTGAGCTGCCTGTATGAAAAGGGCGCCGCCATAGACATCAATGTTATTTCTGGAAATATGGGCAACAAGGTGTAGCAAAGAGCGCCTGAGTTTTGATATAGGCTACAAGCGGGCTCCCCTTTGTAGCCCATATTTTTTCGGCTACAGTAGGGCGCCCCTTTGTAGCCCACATTTTTCGGCTACAAGGTTTTTCGGCTACAGTAGGGTGCACCTTTGTAGCCCATATTATTGGCTTTTTTTTGTAGCCGAAGTTTTTATATGGGCTACACCAGGCGCCTTTTTTCTAGCCGAAGATTTAATATGGGCTACAAGCGCTGGAAGCCGAATTATTTCATTCCCCCACTATCCATGGCGGCCTGGAGGGGGAATAGTAATTAACACGTCCCGGAGTATTTTTGTAGCCAAAGTTTTTATATGGGCTACAAGCACTGGAAGCCAAATTATTTCATTCCCCCACTATCCATGGAGGGGGAATAGTAATTAACACATATCAGAGTTTTTTTTCAAGCCGAAGTTTTTATATGGGCTACAAGTGCTGGAAGCCTAATTATTTAATTTCCCCACTATCCATGGCGGCCTGGAGGGGGAATAGTAATTAACACATCCCGGAATTTTTTTGTAGCCGAAGTTTTTATATGGGCTACACCAGGCGCCTTTTTTGTAGCCGAAGTTGGTATATATGGGCTCTACCAGGCGCCCTTTTTTACAGGCGCCCTTTTCATATAAACCCGGAATCAGTGATCGGGCACCATAGCCCGATACATTGATTCCTGGGCTAACGAATCCGTGGCCGGGAGTGCGCGTGCACGCGCGCGATCGGCCGCGGGAGCACGCATGTCCTCCTTGACGTTTTTATACGTCAAGGAGGACAAAGGGGTTAAGGACTTATGTGAGAAATTTGCTCTCTTCTTCACAAAGTCTCATCTATTTGGTTTGATATTAAATCCACAACACTGAAAACCTATGCAGAGTCTCATCCTGGATGCCATAACAACCTACCATCATGGTCTGACTTAAGGTGGTGGCTGGATGGTGTAATGGTTAAAGGCTCTGCCTCTGACACAGGAGACCTGGGTTTGAATCTTGGCTCTGCCTGTTCAGTAAGCCAGCACTTATTCAGTAGGAGACCTTTGGCAAGTCTCCCTAACACTGCTACTGCCTATAGAGCACGCCCTAGTGGCTGCTGCTCTGGCGCTTTGAGTCCGCCAGGAGAAAAGCGCAATATAAATGTTATTTGTCTTTGTCTTACTAAAGAAGACATCTCATACATTCTTCTAAAACTGCGACCTGGACCCTGGCCCAACACAGTTCATGTTGAAATGCCCTGATCTATTAAGGGCAGCATTTCACAAATAAGTCAACTGCTCCTTGCAAGCAGAGACGTTTCCTTCCTGTCTGAAAAAAGCAATCATCAGGCCACTACTCAAGAAACCATCACTAGATCCGGATATTCTGAGTAACTACAGACTTGTTTCCAACTTGCTCTTATTGAAGTTATTGAGAAGGCTGCATATCTCCAACTTGAATCCAGGCTCTCAACGAACAACAAGTTTGACCCTCTACAATCTGGCTTCAAGAAGCACCACAGCTGTGAAACAGCCCTATATATGTCATTCAAACCCAACATGACTGACCCCACCCTAAAAAATAAACACATGCTTAGCTGAGCTTCAGGAGTGGATGAATGAAAACTGGCTTGAACTAAATGCTGACAAAACTGAGGTTCTTGTCTTTGGAGGCCAGCGGCTAACAGCAAAACAGCTCCAGACACAGTCAACACCACTGAGGTTAGGGAACTCAGACCTTACTAACTCCAACACTGTGCACAACTCCGGTTTACTGATTGATGGGGAATTAAACTTCAGAAATCACATTTCAGCTGTGGTGAAACATTCCTTCTTTCACCTAAGGAATATTGCAAAAAAAATTAAGCGCCTCTTTCCTTCAGAGAATCTTCCAAACCTAGTTCACACGTTCATCACATCACAGCTGGACTATTGCAATGCCCTTTATGCAGGCCTTCCAAAGAAAAACCAACACAGAATGCTGTCGCAAGACTGTTGACAGGCCAACCCCGCTGTTGCCACATAACACCAATCCTTTGCTCACTACACTAGCTATTCATAAAATGGAGAATCCTTTTCAAAATTGTCATGCTAACGTTCAAATCTCTACATAACCTGATGATTTTGATTAGCCTAGTTCAAAGAGGAATATAAAGGAAACATGCAAATCAGAATTATTAGTGTCTCATTGACCATCTGTAGTGTAGATAGATAAATAGTCAGGCACATGCGTAAATACTTTCATATGTACGTATACAATATGGATAGAGGCGGATTATGTTAAGGAGGCGGGACTTCCAGAGGTGAAAAAGCACAAAAAAAACAGGAGCACCAATATAGTGTAGTACAGTGGAATAAATGATAGAAAAAAATAGCTACTCGTAAATTTGTGTTGCTAATTCAGCAACCTCAGTATAAGGCATGTTTAGAAAGTCCATGTCCACTCAGATATGCAGTATATCTTCTCAGTATATGCTGTTGCACTCCGGAAACAAAAAAAAGAAAAACATGTCTACTAGAGAATTTTAAAGGTGCTCCATGCTGTTATATGCTCTGCCTCCAGACAATGTACTCACCTGAAGAAGCATGAAACACCTGCAAAACGTGTTATCTTTATGTGATCAATAGATTTTTTTTGTATTATACTTCATTTAGGTAAGCTATTTCTTCCCATCTTAAGCTGTTTTCATATTTTTGGAGTGCCCCTTCCTTTCCTCTTCCATAGACAGAAGATTGACTACATAGAGACTCCCATCTCACCAGTAGCAGCGTACCTTGTTTTCCGGTAATATAAAATAATACCTGACATGATGAAATACATTATTGCTCTCTAGCATCCGTACAATTTCCAAACATTTTATGTTCTTTATATAACGTGAAAAATCATCTCATTAGCAGAGCCTACACACACATGAGTAATAGCCGCTGGTTTAATGCAACAGATGGCGCCTGAAACAAAGGTCGGTGCTTTGTGCTTGTGAGGATTCAAGAATACATTATTAGTCAATGAAATTCCTCCGCATATCTGTGCTTTAACTTAGCCATTAAATAAAATATCATCAGAACTTTTCCCAGCAAAACACGAACACAAAAAGATCAATAGAAATGCCGTAAAACAGGGTAGTTAGAGGAATGACCAGGCCTAGGCTACATGGAACACTTGCTTTTTTGAGAATCAAATATGAATTAATAAAAAAAGGTATATTTAAAGAGGAAGTGTAGTGAAAATAAAATAATGAATAACATTTATTTTTTTTATTAAATTGTAAAATCTTTCCTCTACCTGATTTACATTCTGAAATGTATCACTGGTCTGGTGGTGACTTCTTTAGTGCAGCCAGGTGATCCATACGGAATCAGAATGTTCTTTACTGAGAATTCTATGCACAGAGGGAGTTATTGTATGCTTGACAGTAGAAAAAGACGTTATTTCCTACAATGTAACGAGATTCACCGACAGCAAACTGTCAGGACCTTGGTCAAGACATCACACTGTGGGAGGGGTTTCAACACAATATTAGCCATAAAGACATCCCCCACCCATTGATCTATTCGAGAAAAGGTAAAGATTTCTTGTGGGAAAGGAGGTATCAGCTAAACAAGGTTTTTATTTTAGTTTTTGTTTCCACTATTCTCTCTAACATACCTAACACATTTGGAGATGATAGCATATATGGGGGCTTTTATAAATCACTAAAGTCAGCAGTATTTGAGTCAATATAAATGGCGGAATTCAAAATGACTAAATTTGGCAATTTCAAACATTCCTGGCCCTTAAAGAGACTCCGTAACAAAAATTGCATCCTGTTTTTTATCATCCTACAAGTTCCAAAAGCTATTCTAATATGTTCTGGCTTACTGCAGCACTTTCTGCTATAACAGTCTCTGTAATAAATCAATGTATCTTTCCCCTGTCAGACTTGTCGGCCTGTGTCTGGAAGGCTGCCAAGTTCTTCAGTGTTGTGGTTCTGTGATGAATCTCCCCCCTCCAGGCCTCTCTCTGCACACTGCCTGTGTGTTATTTAGATTATGGCAGATTCTCTCTTCTCTCTTATCTTTTACAAGCTGGATAAATCCTCCTCTGAGCTGGCTGGGCTTTCACATACTGAGAATTACAGACAAGGGCAAAGCGGTTTGCAAGAAGAAAAGAGCAGCCTGAAACTTCAGTGCATGAGAGCAGAAGGGGGAAAGAAACACACAATGATCTCTTGAGATACAAAAGGAAGGGTGTATACAGCCTGCTTCTGTATGGATGTATTTTCTATGTGTGGACATGCTGCACATCAACCTACTACCTGTTTTGGTGGCCATTTTGTTTGTTTATAAACAAACTTTTTAAAACTGTTTTTAACCACTTTTAATGCGGCGAAATTGTGACAGAGGGTAATAGGAGATGTCCCCTAACGCACTGGTATGTTTACTTTTGTGCGATTTTAACAATGCAGATTCTCTTTAAGCACCCTATGAAAAGGTGGCTGGATAGTGTAATGGTTAAGGGCTCTGCCTCTGACACAGGAGACCAGGGTTTGAATCTCGGCTCTGCCTGTTCAGTAAGCCAGCCCCTATTCAGTAGGAGTCCATGGGACAGTCTCCCTAACACTGCTACTGCCTATAGAGCGCGTCCTAGTGGCAAGAGCTCTGGTGCTTTGAGTCCGCCAGGAGAAAAGCGCAATCTAAATGTTATTTGTCTTGTTTTGGAAATTACACACAACGCATGAGGTAGCAGCTTCAGTTGATTATGCTTGGGGGTTTCAAGTTGCTTAGTTTCAGCACTGTCATAGTGGACGAGGTGTAGTGGTATTAACTTTGCTTTCTTGAATTATATTCACCCATGCCCAGTAGGGACACACCAGAAGTGTGGCCATGAAAACATATTCACAAGGACCCTGCATTGGAATGGAGGGCTCCAGATGGATCAGGGAAGCCTCTGGACTTTAAAGAAGCTTCCTATCACTTAGATCAGGGATGTCCAATTCCAGTCCTCAAGGGCCAAGGTCCTCCCACTTTTGACATAGCTCAAATTAATTGATAGGACTGCATCAGGAAAGGTGTGGGTCATCAAGTAGAACACCTTTCTCCATTTCTGTCTATCCTAGTCACTGGTAAGGATATGGACCTCGAGGACTGGAGTTGGACATCCCTGACTTACATACTTAGTGTATCTACGGTAAGTCATAACTTTTATTTTTTGATCCACTTCAGTTACGCCTTCATAAGTAAAGGTCAGAAGTAGTAATTGGATAACCGGAGAAACTGGCAACCAGTGAAAGGACTGGCAGAGAGAAGCAGCAGCATCAGATGAGTGGGAGGACAGGTGGACGAGGATAGCGGCTCATTTCAGAAGGGATTGGAGAGCTGCCAGCTGGTTTGTTGCTAGCAGCATGGTGGATGTTATAGCATTGTAGATAGGAAGAAAAAATAAGATCAAACACATATTTTAGCTGCTTTGTAAGCAGGCCATATAGATCCTCATCTTACAGGTTGGCTGCATCCTGTGTGTTTTATGCTCATTATGCTTATTTGGATCTTCACTTGGAGAGATGTTCGTGTCTCATTTCCACAAAGCTCTGGGACTCTGTGGGAGTTCAGTTCTGGCGGTAGAACCGCTGCCCTGCCACCGAGCACTGACAGCCAGCTTGTCCATTTGTCTTGCTAATCACTGCAGATCTCTCTGTGACAGAACAAAGGTCCCTGACAGTTATGTAACGAATTCACGAGTCGGCTTGTGCAAGAAAAAAAGGTTATCAGAGGTTTAATTGAAACTGAGAAACAAACACAGTCTGTTCTTTAATGCATTTTAGGACTCGACATTCCTTGACGCTAATTACTTATGACTTAATTAAGTAGTTTGCATTAATAATATAATTCAGATAATGTATTACAATTGCCATTTAGTTAAAGGGACCCTCAGCAGAAGGATAAAATAAAAATCTGAACTTACCTGGGGCTTCCTCCAGCCCTCCATATCATGCAAGGTCCCTCGGCGTCCTCTGGGTCCTATCTGTGGTTCAGCTGGCGGTCCCGTTAGGTGTGTGACTTTGGCCGATGTCGTGCGCTACTGATCATGTGCGTGTACCCAACTCAATCACGTGCCCCTCGCCATCAATATCCGACGCTTATGGCGATGGGCACATGATGGAGGCGGGTGGACAGGCAGCACATGCACAGTTGCGCGCATTTTAAGCCAAAATTGATAACTTAACGGAGTCCCCAGCAGGACCTCGGAGTGGACCCAGAGGATGACAGGGGACCTGGTGTGATATGGGGGGCTGGAGGAAGTCCCAAATAAGTTTAGATTTTCATTTTATCCCTCTGCTTAAATGCATTTTTTACCTTTTTTTTTAGTACAGATTAAGAGCAGCAAATTGCTTATTGATACAGTGGGTGTATCACTGGATCCTGAGAAAAAGGAATGGGAAGACACAGTGGAGACAATGGCTATGCACAGAAAACTGTCCCAACTCCCCAGTATTCTACCTAGAAAAAATAGAAGTTGTTGCCTACTTCAATGCTAAGTCCAATCTTACTGTAACCACAAGGAAGGATTTATACTTGTTGTCCCCCAAAGCCAACTTTCTTATGATGCCCCTTTCCATTTACAGAATATCCCCTTAACTGTCTAGCCTTTTTTTAGTGTGTCTCTCTCTGCGTGTAGCAGTCTCATTCTCCTTGCTCAGCAGCTTTCCTTTTTTCATAAATGGCCTTATCCTCCTTTGTCAGCTGCTTTCCTTTTTCATAAACATTCCTATCCTTCTTGGACAGTAGCTCTCCTCTGCCATGTGCAGCCCATAAATATACAGCCTCCCTTCCCCACTATTTCACTATATGAATTTGTTTCTGAAGGTAAATGGGTGGGTAATGGTGTAAATTTAACAAGCTGGTGATTCTTCATTGGAGTTATTGTAACTCTTGATGGGGTATTCCATTTCCATGAAAGGGTGTTGCACAGCAATTTTGAAGGGGGAAATTATAATTAATTGAATAAAGGGGTAGTTTAATTACAAGAACATCAAGCACGACTTTAGAAATAACTGCTTAAAGTGTAGGAATATTAGAAGAAATTTGTGCTGAGATTATTTTTGATGTGTCGTTGAGGTCCACAGAGACTTAAAAAGTCACCTGGTCCAATGCAAAACTATCCAAGGTAAGTACAGAGATATGTTCATGCTGGATCTACATACCTCTGTGCATTGTCCATTCCTCTCCTCATTCCCCCCAGTCCCTGTAATTACTCCTTGAAAAAATTGACTGTTGGCTAGTCAAATTTTAAGACAGGAAGAGGCGGCTTGCAGCGATGTTCCCTCCTATCGCCCTCCCATTCCCTCGCTCCTCTTCCTGTCTGAAACTTTGACTTTA